>NC_068563.1:15458333-15761363 GCF_022201045.2 Citrus sinensis
CACAACTTATATTGAGCTTCAAATTCGAAAATCATCATAGATTAAATCTTCATTAAGCTATCATTTGTATATCCACTCTTAAAGAGAGTTTCATTGTTGTAATTTTTATTTCTCATCAAATTGTGAGTGTGCAAGTGTGAGAAACACTTGGGGTGAAGAGATTGGGGAGATAATCTCTTGATTGTAAAGGTTCATTGACACCTTGGAAGTCAATGGTAAAAACTTGAAGACTTGGGAGGATTGGATAGTGAAATCCTCAAGCGGATGATCTTGGAGGCGTGGACCTTTGACCATGCATGCAATGAATATAAAAAAATGAGAGAAAAATAAATAAGAAGCAGAAATTACGGTACTAACCTTATTGCGCTGTTAAAACCTCTCTATAAAAACACACACAAAAAAATTTGTGAAATAAATTAACTAAAAATTAAATTAATAAGATAAACAAAAATTACAAAGAAAAATAACTTAAAAATTAAATTGCAGAATTGTAAGGAATAGAGAAAGAAAAGAAGTTATTACCTCTAAATGCAGATTCACTTTTTTTTAAAAACAAAATACAAGAAAACAGATAAAAGAAATTATTCACAAAAATTATTTCTACGAATTAAAATAACTTACCTCCCCGGCAACGGCGCCAAAAACTTGTTGTGCAAATTTTATTGAACTCGCAAGTGCACGAATCTATTGTAGTATAGATCAATGGTGACGAGTGTCGATCCCACGAGGAGGTGGATTTTACTTGTGTGTAGAATTAATTTTTTAAATGGGTGGTTGGATTTATGGTAAAGATGATTTGGAATATCTTAATATTTGAATTGAAATGACATAATTAAATTGAAGAGAAATCCATTGAAATGACGTACTTGGGTATCTGGATCCGTATCAACATGCACTATGACTAAATATTCCTTATTAATGCCAATAAAACAAGTTCCATCTTATGCCAAGTTTCTTAAAGACCTTTGTACTAAAAAAAGAAATATTCACGTTCAAAAGAAGGCATTTTTAACAGAAAATGTTAGTTCTATACTCCAACATAAAATTCCTCTAAAATGCAAAGACTCAGGCTCCCCCACTATCTCATGTAGTATAGGGAACCACACAATTAAGAATGCTTTGTTGGATTTAGGAGCTAGTGTAAATCTATTACCTTACTCAGTTTTCGTGAAACTTGGACTAGGCGAATTACACCCAACTCCAGTGGTGTTACAATTTGCAGATCGGTCCACGAAAATACCTCGTGGTATTGTGGAGGACGTGCTTATCCAGGTAGACAAGTTTTATTTTCTTGTTGATTTCATTGTAATTGACACTCAACCAATACAGGATTCGAGGAAGCACATCCCCATTATTCTAGGCCGACCTTTCTTGGCAACTGCGGATGCTCACATTCAATGCAGGACTGGAAATATGCAGTTGTCCTTCGACAACATGACTATGGAGCTGAACATCTTCAACATTGCCAAACAACCTCATAATGCAGATGACGGAATTGTTGATGTGGATTTAATAGAAACAATAGTTGATAATACTTTTATTTCAAACCTTAGTGATGACCCTTTACAAACATGCTTAACTCATTTTGGTTTGGATTTTGATATTGATAGATCGGTCGATGAGGTCAATGCTCTACTTGACTCAACACCATCCATGGACACTAATAAATGGAAGTCAAAAGTTGACCAACTAGTATCATTAGAGAAGAAACTCATCTCATTATCAGAATCACCACTGAAACTCGAGCTCAAACCACTACCCAACACTTTGGAATATGCATTTTTGGGAGAAGAAAGTACTCTCCCGGTAATTATCTCATCATGGCTAAATGACGAACAAAAAGGTAAGTTGTTGGATGTTTTAAAAGAGCACAGAGGAGCATTAGGATGGACCATAGCAGACATAAAAGGTATAAACCCAGTAGACTACATGCATTACATTCACCTTGATGAAAATGCTAAACCTACTAGGGAAATGCAACGTCGGTTAAATCCTAACTTGAAAAAAGTTGTTAGAACTGAAGTTCTTAAGCTATTAGATGCATGTATCATTTACCCAATTTCTGATAGTTCATGGGTCAGTCATGTACAAGTTGTCCCCAAAAAATCAGGAGTCACGGTAGTTACCAATGCTGATAATGAATTGATACCCACTAGAGTGACTACAAGATGACGTGTATGCATTGATTATAGAAAGTTGAATTCTGTCACACGTAAAGACCATTTTCCTTTACCATTTATCGATCAAATGCTTGATAGATTAGCAGGCCATGAATTTTATTGCTTTCTAGATGGCTACTCAGGATATAATCAGATTCGTATAGTACCAAAAGATCAAGAGAAGACCACTTTCACTTGCTCTTTTGGTACTTTTGCATATAGGAGGATGCCATTTGAATTATGTAATGCACCTACTATATTTCAACGATGCATGTTGAGCATTTTTTCTGATATGGTTGAACGATTTCTTGAAGTCTTTATGGATGACTTTTCTGTCTTTGGTGATTCATTTGATCAATGTTTACATCATCTAACACTAGTTCTGGAGAGATGTATCGAGAAGAACTTAGTCTTAAATTGGGAGAAGTGTTATTTTATGGTAAAATAAGGTATTGTTCTCGGTCACATCATTTCGAGCAAAGGTATTGAGGTTGACAAAGCCAAGGTGGATCTCATTTCTAATCTTCCTCCACCCAAAACAGTCAGAGAAGTAAGATCTTTCCTTAAACATGTTGGTTTTTATAGATGTTTCATTAAAGATTTTAGCAAAGTCTCTAGACCCTTATGCAATCTACTTGCTAAGGATGTACCTTTTATCTTTGATGATTTATGTCTTGTGGCATTTGAAAAACTAAAGAAGTTGTTGATATCATCACCCATCATTCAGCCCCCAAACTGGAGCTTACCATTTGAGCTTATGTGTGATACATCTAATTATGCAATAGGAGCAGTTTTAGGACAAAGAGTTGATCGAATTCCCCATGTTATTTACTATGCTAGTATGACATTGAATGATGCACAGTTGAACTATTCAACTACTGAAAAAGAAATGCTAGCAGTAGTGTTTGCATTGGAAAAATTTCGATCTTATCTCATTGGTTGTAAAATAATTGTGTTCACAGATCATGCTGCTCTTAAATATCTTCTCACAAAGAAAGATGCAAAAGCTAGACTAATTCGTTGGGTGTTACTTTTGTAGGAATTCGACTTGGAATTTAAAGATAAGAAAGGCACAGAAAATGTTGTGGCTGACCATCTCTCTCGTCTTCATTTTGACACAATTACAGAACCATTAACATTGAATGAGTCATTTCCAGACGAACAATTAATGAGTGTGGAAGTATTACCATGGTATGCTAACATCGTGAATTATCTTGTTACAGGTCGACTTCTAGAGCATTGGACCAAGCAAGACAAAGCCAATTTTTTTGTGGAAATAAAGAATTTCTTTTGGGATGACCCTTATTTGTTCAAGTATTGTGCAGATCAAATTGTTAGACGATGTGTCCCAGAAAATAAAATTCAGAATATTCTTTCATTCTGTCATAAACAAGCTTGTGGAGGCCATTTCAGTGCTAAGAAAACAGAAACTAAAGTTTTACAATGTGGTTTTTATTGGCCAACTATATTTCAAGATACTTACACTTTTTGTTCTTCATGTGATAGGTGTCAACGAATGGGGAGCATTACACAAAGGAATATGATGCCACTAAATCCAATTTTAGTGGTTGAGATTTTTGATGTATGGGGTATCGACTTCATGGGACATTTTCCCCTTTCTTTTGGCCATCAATACATATTGGTTGCTGTTGACTACATATTAAAATGGGTAGAAGTAATTCCATGTAGAACCAATGATCATAAGGTGGTGATAGGATTTGTGAAAAGCAACATTGTTTCACGCTTTGGATTCCCTCGAGTGATAATCAGTGATGGTGGTGCCCACTTTTGTAACAAAGCATTCAAGGCTCTTTTGACAAAGTATTCAATCACTCATAAAGTGGCGACCCAGATCATCCGCAAACCAGGGGCCAAGTTGAGATCTCCAATCGAGAAATAAAGCACATATTAGAAAAGACAGTGAGGCCAGACATAAAAGATTGGTCATTAAGACTTGATGATGCATTATGGGCATATAGAACAGCTTTCAAGACCCCGATTAGGATGTCACCCTACAGGCTAGTGTATGGAAAAGCTTGCCACCTACTTGTGGAACTCGAGCATCGTGCATATTGGGCCATCAAGAAATTAAACTTTGACATGCAGTAAGCTAGCTCAGAAAGAAGATTACAACTGGCAGAACTTGAAGAAATTCGCAATGATGCATACGAAAATGTAAAAATTTACAAGCAGCGAATGAAAGTCTTCTATGACAAGCAAATTATGAGAAAATCTTTCACTCCAGGTTAGAAAGTGCTTTTATTCAATTCTCGCTTTCACCTATTCCCAGGTAAGTTACGCTCTCGATGGTCTGGCCCATTTATTGTTCATACTGTTTTTCCATATGAGGCAATTGAAATTAAGGACCCAAAGAACGGTGTCACGTTTAAAGTTAATGGTCAAATATTAAAGCCATATCTAGAGTACCAACCACATGGAGAGGACACCAAAATAAATTTGAGTGACCCACCAGATTTGAATTGAGTTTTTTTTTTAATTTCTTTTCAGTGATTTGATTTTTCTTTCTTTCTTTCTTTTTATTGTTCTTTTACTAATTGAAATTATTGTTGCATAAATGTGTTTGTTTAACCATTAAGTTTTCTCTTATCATTGTTAATCATGAGTGCCATAGCTAAACAGTTTCTCCTAGACATTCTTAAACCACTTCAACGTGTAAAATCTCGTCTCAAAAGGCAGATTCGATTTTGTAAAACACATCATATTTAGGCTCTGCAACCACCAAAGTTAGTATCCTATGTTGAGGATTTAGAAAGCCAACTCAGAGACATTTAGAGAAGTGTCTACAACATCTAGTTGGAGCTTGAGGTAAATTCAATAAGAGGATGATTGTAATTTTCTTTATGTGTTTTAGTTTTTTTTTGTTTGTGTCCTTTAGTTTATTACCCTGGTAAATTGGCAGATAACGGTACTCCGTGACAATCAAGTCGGTTACTTCAGTTTTCCATAATAACTGATATTCTAAGGCAAAGGTATGGACAGAAACAAGATTCTAGCAAAACTTTAGAATCGATTCCCTTCACTTCCTCAGAATGCCCTCCTTACAATCTATAAAGCTCGGTCCGAACGCATGTGATTGCTCATGAGGAATAACATACCTGCTGACATCCGTTGGTTAATCGTGGCTAAAGTACGATTGGCAGGTGAGTTACCTCCAAAATTTATTGCATACATGCCTGGTTGTGGGAAATGAAATTATGCAAGAAAATGAAGAGCTTAAAGAATTTCTATTGCTTGTCATAAGTGTGCGAGAATGAGATGCAATAAAAACCCATGTTCTTTAGGAATGGTGTCTGATAACAAGGAAGATAAGATTCAATTCATTAGGGATGGCTTGAATAAGGATTCATTTGATGATATCCTTTTGTCTCTTGAAACGCATCCTAGTGGATATGTGCAAGGAGCGATTCTCCAGTTATGGCCATTATTCCAAAAAGAGCATGCACGATATAGTCTCAGGAATCTGACTATAAACGACATTGTTTGCCAATTTATAAGAAAACTTGATGGGAAGCCTATCCTCGACCCATAGAGGGCGTTCAAGCAGTTTTTGGACGTAAAACCAGAGGAAAATGTGAGCCACAGTCGCAACTACCTGTAAATATCCTTTTACTTCACTGTTATTTTATTTCACTATTGTTTTATCATTTGCATTATTGTCTTTAATAATTTTATTTTATATTGTTCCTTTTTCTTTTTACTGTTTCCTTTTTTACTCGCGAGCCATGTGCTTTACGCGTTATTTGACACTGACATGCCACCTTATACACAGTTGTGACCCATTGTCACCAAGATTCTTAAATATGACTTTTTGTTAAACACTCACAAATTATTTTTGAGAAATATTTCAACGGCGGCTACTCTCAATAGACAATTCAAGAACATTTGTGTGCTTTTTGGATTTAATTATGGCAAAAATAAAGAGTTCGTTGAGGCAGCCATAGATCTTGGTCGAAGTATAGCAGAGAGAAAATTACAATTAGTGTATGGAGGAGGTAACCGAGGGTTACCAAAATTGGTCTCAGAAGCTGCTTTTGTCAGAAGAAGCCAAGTGTTAGGCATCATCCCAAGTGCCCTAAAGCCTTTGGGCAGTTTGTCTGACTCACCGACTAGAGAAGAGTTAGTCGTCTCAGGTATGCAAGGAAGAATAACTGAAATGCTTAATCATGCTGATGCTTTTATTTTCCTTCTAGGAGATCTTGCAACACTAGAGGCACTAATCACACTAGCATCTTGGGCCCATCTGCACATTCACCAGAAACTCATCGGTTTGTTAAATGTCAATAACTTTTATGATGGCTTCATCGCATTTCTTAACCATGCAATAAAAAACTATTTCATTCCTTCCATAGCGAAAAAGCTTTTTATTTGTGCTCACACTGCTAATGAGCTACTTGATCTGTTACAAGCTTATTGACTAGAGACAGATCCCAGGACCTTGGTGTTGGAGTCTCAAATTAATGATGGTAACAGTAGTTGCAGTAAGAAGTACAAATTAGATTTAACTCTCCGCCTGTAAATATTTTCTTCTGTGTTGCACCACCCAGGTGATGTCTTCTAAACTTTGCTTCTTTCCTTTAAAACATTGAGGACAATGTTTCGTTCTAGTTAGGGGGAGGGAGTAGTCGACAATTGTGGAATCTTGGTTAAGTTTTTACTGATTGTTTGTTGTAGAAACTAATTGTTGCTAATTTTTTGTTTAAGATGGCTGAATATAGAGTGTAGTGACTCTAGAAATGCATATTCATCGTTCGAAAAAAAAACAAAAAAATTAATTAAAAAAATTCAGACATTTTCTTTTTCTTTATTAAGCTTTGATATTCATTTTTCTTCTTATTTTTAATTTCTCCTTTATAAATATACATTTTCAAATTTTTTTAGTCGAAGATGACTGAATATGGAGTGTAGTGCCTCTAGAAATGCATCTTCTTAGTAAAAAAAAAAACTCATTTTCTTTTTCTATCATTTTAAGTGTAACTTTTCTAATTAGTTTTTCTGCATTATTTTCACATTTCTGCATGCATATTTTCCTTTTATGTTTAGAATAGGTTGGGAGGTAGAATGTTGTTTAAAAAAAAAATTGTGTGATTTGTTTTAACATTGGATGACATGATGAATTTTAAATTTTAGTATTTGTATTATTTTTGGTCTTAAGTGATGTTATGCTATGTTTGCTACTCTACATGTTGATGTCGGAGATAAATATAAGTTGCTTGAAGGAATGAACATGTCATAATAAGTACCAAGTGAGTTTTTGAGCCTATCATTTTTCTTGGAGAGTAACCATTTTGCCCATTCTTTATACAGCTTAGCAGTTTATTATTTTATACACGATCTCTAGATTTGTTTTGAGTTAACCCTTAAAAAAATTGTAAAATTAAAAAAAAAGAAAAAAATGTGTGTTGGTACATTTGGAAGCCCGTCTAACTAGTAGATATGGAAGATTATTTAAAGTCCTAAAAGACGATGGAAAGGTCATCTTTGATCCGTTTGAGCCTTTCTAGCTATCCCTTTTATGAAATATCCATAGTTAACCATTTTGAGCTTTTAAAAAAATAATAAATAAATAAATAAATATTTTCTTTGTCAAACTTATCATCTTAACCCACTCCGATTTGGAGTATTACCCAATATCTTACAAGTTCCATCACCTATTTATGTTTGAGAAAAATGTAAATAATTATTTTGTTCAGTGAAGTTATGTCAAACAAAAGCTAAAAAAAAATTGTTGTTTAAAAAAAAACAATAATAGGTGAAATCCACCTTTCAACTTCCAAAAAAAAAAAAATCTCTACATTTTTCTCAAACATACACTTTGTTTTCCTTATTTCCCCTCTTTTGTTAGCCGTGTCTCTAACCTACGTTACGTCCTAATAAAAGTCCTTCTTGATTTTAGGGAACTATAATATGAAGTAGAAGCTAGTTATATGGGCTAAAAAGATATAGTGATGCATAAAATAAATAAATAAATTGGGTTGACTAACATTTTTATTTGACTTGAGATTGTATTATTTCTAAGCTGAGGGCATATTTCTTTCATCTTGGTGAGAGCATATGATATCACTTCTTTATTATTTTCTCTCAATTACCATTCATTTGACTATTTTTATTGGGTTTAATTTCTTTGTGAGAGTGCCACTACCTCCAGTGAGATTTTGGGGTTTGACATGTCATTCTTGAAAGTAGCTATGACAAAGTCTACTGGGCTGATTCATGTAGATGGTTAATGTGGGTGTGATGTTTCTTTAGACTGGAGATAATGCTTATACTTTTATTTGATTACTATCATTAGTCTGATTGAATAAACATGATTGTTAAAAAAATAAAATTATTTTGGATTTGAATTTTGTTTTCACTTTATTTGCTAGGGACTAGCAACAAACTAGTTGGGGGGTGTGTTGAGTGTTAGAAAATGTATATTTATAAAGGAGAAAATCATCATTTTACATTTCAAGTCTTACTAACACCCTTACTTTTATGTATTTAAACTTCTTGTGATTTAATTACGTGTGTTTTATTTTAATTAAGTATTTTATGTATTTTAGGGGCATCATAGTCATTTCACAATGAACGAGAAATCATACGGCAAAACGGACATCACTTTTGAACTCGGGACAGTAAAAAACCTTAGGAGGAGCATAAAATGAAAAATGTCATTGTTCACATGTACGGTACTATTCACATGTATGGTATTGTCTACATTACTGTTCACGACACTGTTCACATAGACGAAACGATGCCGTGGCACTGACCGATGATGTGGCATTGACTGATGAGGCGTCACGATCCTGTTGGACTAAAATTCTTATGTACTGTTGATCGATGACATGGCAGCATATCAGTAGACCAAAAATCTCGCGTACGGTATATGCATTACACAGGATTATTTTCAACCAAACCGCGTCACTGTTCAAGTCGGGTCAAACCGTGTTACTGTTCAAACCACGTGGTCAAACCGCGTACTGTTGATTGATGACGTGGCGCAATCCTAAGCATCCGAAATGTTTTTGATCCGATGGCCATGATTCACTCAATGTATCTATAAAAAGGGGGCTCTCCCCCCCAAATTTGATATCTCTGAATCTATTTTTGGACTCCATTTTTTGTAATACCTTCTCCATCTTGTATTTTTTACGTATTTTAATAAATTTCTATTTTGCCCCTAGTTCAATTATGAGTAGCTAATTTTCTTTCAAGCTTGGGTTGAAGGTGAAGTCTCAACATGTGTCATGGGCTTTATTTGGTAAATTTATTTTCTTTTCGCCTCTAGTTTTTGTGGATGTTTTGACTTCTCGTCGATAAATAATAATAATCTTATCTAGATACCACCTTGGTTTCACCGGCTCCCTAATACAAAGTTATTATTATTTAGCACGATAAGCCCTTAGCACCATATTGATTAGAGTGTGGTTCATGAGGTGTGGATTCCCCCCTCATGATTTAATTGGCATTAATATGGAATATTTAGCCCATGGTGCATGTTGATACGGATCCAGATACCCAAGTACATCATTTCAATAGATTTCTTTTTAATTTAATTCTGCAATTTCAATTCAAATATTAAGATATTCCAAATCATCTTTACCATAAATCCAACCACACATTTAGAAAACTAATTCTATACACAATTAAAATCCACATTCTCGTGAGATCGACACTCGTCACCATTGATCTATACTACAATAGATTCGTGCACTTGCGAGTTCAATAAAATTTGCATAACACATCAAGACACTGGTTACATGGGCCAAGCTAAAGCAACTTTAGAGGGAATTCAACCAGAACATGCTGAAAAAGAAGTTGCAACACCACTAGCCACGACCTACACCAAACCAAACAAACAGAGTTTGGTACCTCCTGAAGCTACCCAACAGTTTAGACATCCACCACCTTTCCCACAGAGGTTCCAGAAGCAAAAACTAGACAAGCAGTTTAGTAAATTTCTGGAAGTGTTGAAGTAGTTACACATAAATTACCTTTTGTGGAAGCTTTGGAGCAAATGCCAAATTATGTGAAATTTCTAAAAGACATTTTGGCACAAAAGAGAAGGCTAGGAGAATTTGAAACTGTTGCTTTAACACAGGAGATCAGTCATATGCTCCAAAGTAAGATTCCTACAAAAGTGAAAGATCCAAGAAGTTTTACAATACCTTGCTCTATAGGAACTAGGTATGCTGGCAGAGCACTTTGTGACTTAAGAGCTAGTATTAATTTGATGCCATTGTCTTTATTTAAGCAACTGGGAGTAGGGAAATACAGACCAACAACAGTCACTCTGCAATTAGTTGACAGATCTCATGCATATCATGAAGGAAAAATTGAGGATGTACTGGTGAAGGTGGACAAATTTATCTTTCCAGTAGACTTCATTGTATTAGACTTCGAAGCTGATAAAGAGGTACCCATTATACTTGGAAGACCTTTTCTAGCAATTGGAAAGACTCTGATTGATGTGCAGAAAGGAGAGCTCACCATGAGAGTGAATGATCAGCAAGTCACATTTAATGTACTAGAGGCTATGAGGAGCCCTGATGAAGTAGAAGATTGTAATTTCTTAAGTGTCGTGGATTTTGTTATAGCAGACAGAATGGACAGATGCTGCAGTAATGAAATCAACAAAGTCACCACCTTTGAGGATGTAGAAGAGGAAGATGTTGTAGCAAATCAAATAGATTGGATGGAAGAAAAGCAATCTGATAGGCACAACAGGTTTATTAAGCATCTAAATCTTTCAGACAGGGAAGTAAAAATAATTTTACCATCTATTGAATCACCTCCTAGTCTTGAATTAAAATTGTTACCTTCATATTTGAAATATGTTTATCTCAGTCAAAATAACACACTCTCTGTAATCATTTCTTTTACTTTAGATGTAGGTCAAGAACAGAGTCTAGTAGATTTGCTTGAAAAATACAGAAGAGCAATTTGATGGACCATGGCAGACATCAAGGGGATAAGCCCATCAATATGCATGCATAAAATCCTGTTAGAAGATTGCTACAGCAATTCGGTGGAGCACCAGAGAAGGTTGAACCTTATTATGAAAGAAGTGGTGAAGAAGGAAATCATCAAGTTGTGAGATGCTGAAATCATATACCCAATATCAGACAGTTTGTGGGGGAGCCCAGTTCAATGTATTTCAAAGAAGGGAGGAATAACAATAATAGCTAATGAGAGGAATGAACTTATTCCTACAAGGACAGTGGCTGGATGGAGAGTATGTATGGATTACAAGAAGCTCAACAAAGCCACAAGGAAAGACAACTTCCCACTTCCATTCATAGATCAGATGTTGGACAGACTTGCTGGAAAACAGTACTATTGTTTCTTAGATGGGTATTCAGGCTACAACCAAATTGCTATAGCTCCAAAGGATCAGGAGAAGACTACATTTACTTGTCCTTATAGAACATTTGCCTTCAGAAGAATGCCCTTTGGGTTGTGCAATGCTCCAGCAACTTTTCATAGATGCATGATGTCTATTTTTTCTGATATGGTAGAGCAGACTTTAGAAGTTTTCATGGATGACTTCTCAGTTTTTGGAGAGACATACAATGATTGTTTACACAACTTGGAAGAAGTTCTTAAAAGATGTGAAACGACTAACTTAGTACTCAATTGGGAAAAGTGTCATTTCATGGTGCAAGAAGGAATAGTGTTGGGTCATAAGGTATCCAAGAATGGCATTGAAGTAAACAAAGCCAAGATAGAGGTAATCGATAAACTGCCACCTCCAATTTCAATAAAAGGTATTAGGAGTTTTTTGGGTCATGCTGGATTTTATAGAAGATTTATTAAGGATTTTTCCAAGATAGCTAAACCATTATGCTCATTGCTGGAACATGACAAGCCCTTTTACTTTGACAAAGATTGCCTTTAAGCATTTGAAGAATTAAAGAAAGCTCTGATCACTGCTCCAGTAGTTATATCTCCAGACTGGACTTTACCATTTGAACTCATGTGTGATGCTACTGATCATTCTGTGGGAGCAATATTAGGGCAAAGAAAGGATAAGGTTTTTCACTCCATATACTATGCAAGCAAAACTCTTACTCAAACTTAAATCAATTACACCACTACAGATAAGGAGTTACTAGCAGTAGTATTTGCTTTTGACAAATTCAGATCTTACTTGATGGGTACTAAAGTGACTGTATACATAGACCATGCAGCCATCAAATACTTAATTTCAAAGAAGGATGTCAAACCAAGATTAATTAGATGGATCTTATTGCTTCAAGAATTTGATCTGAAAATTAAAGATAGAAATGGGACTGAGAATCAAGTAGCAGACCACCTGTCACGGTTGAAAGCAGACACTAGTACATTGACAAGGAGGGACATCACTGAAACTTTTCCTGATGAACAACTATTGGCAATACAGCAAGCACAGATGCTGCAGCAGTCAGGATCTCTATGGTATGCAGATTTTACGAACTACTTAGCAAGTGGGATGCTACCACCTGAGCTAAAGTTTTAGGAGAAAAAGAAATTTCTTCATGATGTTAGAAGCTATCAGTGGGATGATCCACATTTATATAAGTTATGCTCAAATCAAGTAATACGAAGATGTGCTTCAGAAGGAGAAATCCCCCACATATTAGAGTCATGCCATGCTGCAGCATATAGAGGACATTTTAGTGGTCACAAAACAGCTGCTAAAGTTCTGCAATCAGGTTATTACTGACCTACTATTTTTAAAGATGCTTATGAATTTGTTAAATGTTGTGACAAGTGTCAAAGGACAGGGAACATAACTAAAAGACATTAAATGCCATTTACTAACATTCTGGAAGTGGAAGTTTTTGATGTCTGGGGAATAGATTTCATGGGACCTTTCCCATTATCCTTTGGGAACTTATATATCCTTGTTGTTGTGGATTATGTCTCCAAGTGGGTAGAAACTGTAGTATTACCTACCAATAATGCTAAAACAATGGTGGCTTTTCTTCAGAAAAATATTTTCTCCAGGTTTGGCACTCCTAGAGCAATTATAAGTGATGAGGGTACTCATTTTTACAATAAAGTCTTTGCTACAGCTATGGTGAAATATGGAGTCAGACACAAGGTAGCAACAACATATCACCCACAATCCAATGGTCAGGCTGAAATGTCCAATAGAGAAATTAAAAGATCTTAGAAAAAGTGGTGAACCCAACGAGGAAGGATTGGCTTTTGCAGTTACATGACTCTCTATGGGCCTACAGAATAGAATACAAAACTCTACTCAGCATGTCTCGTTACCGAATTGTTTATGGAAAGGCTTGTCATTTGCCACTAGAGCTAGAGCATAAAGCACACTGGGCACTGAAGAAATTAAATTGGAATATCCATGCTGCAGCAGAGCAAATGAAGCTTCAACTTTGTGAGCTTGATGAATTACGGATATTTTCATATGAAAATGCAAGAATCTATAAAGAGAGGACAAAACACTAGCACGACAAGCATATTTAACACAGGCAATTCAACCCTGGTCAATTAGTGTTGCTCCACAATACAAGACTAAGATTATTTCCGAGAAAGCTAAAATCACAATGGTCTTGCCCTTTTAAGCTGTTAAAATTTTATCGTCATGGAGTTGTTGATCTTCTAGATGAACAAACAGGTCAAGGATTCAAAGTTAATGGACACAGGGTTAAGCATTACATACATCCAGCGGCAGATTGTTCAAAGGAGGTGTTACTCCTTAAAGAACCCAGCTATTGAGCAATGAAAGAAGGTCAGGCTGAAGGACCTTAAATCAAGCGCTCCATGGGAGGCAACCCATTGTAGAGACAGTCACCTCAAACCAAGTTTGATCTCCTTTGGTTTTGTTGACAACTCTCCCTCTTTTCCATTTTATTTAATTTTGTTCTTCCATTCTAACTATTTAGTTTTATCTTTTCACATTATTGCATTCTTTACTTTTGCTGTCATTTGATCTCTTTATTTTTAATTAATTTTAGTTTGTGGGAAGTATGTGTAACAATTGAATTCCATATTGACAAGTAACGTTGTATGGTGGCAGAGTGCAGAGGCGAGCCACGTGTCAGAAGACATTGGCGTGGAGTATGTAATCGTTGCTGGAGTAAGCAAATGGGTGCTATAGCAACCAATTTTATTGTTACAGTAAATTAAAAAGTGGAGCCTCTCACTTACCGTTGGAGATAAATCATGACAGATGGATGCATGGCTTTGGATAGTAATTGCGAAAAAATCTCCAAAATTAATGCGTTAATTTCGCTGGCCTATGTTTTAGGGATATGCACATTAAATTCAAAATATTTTCTTCCCTTATTTATCTTTAGTTATCGTATTTATCTTCAATTAAAGTCCACTATAAAAGGGAGTCACTATGCGTAGTGCTCTACGGCACTATTCCCCATCTCTTTCGCAAGTGCAACTCTCATAATTCTTAACCTCTTCTTCTCACTTTACTCTCAGGGACATTAGCCTCAATTTGTTACTGCTACAGCAATGCCGAGGTATAAGAAAACAGCCAGCTGCCTCAAAGATCCGTCACGCTTCCAGAGTTAGCACGCTGAAAAAAAATATAAAGAATTCATAGAGCCGCGTAAGATTCTGGAAGAAAAAGGGCTTCAATTTCCAGAACGACTCACCGGAATTGTGTAAACAATACACAATGCTGCAACAAAGCATGGATGGTTGGACTTTTGCAACCATCCTCGAGATCCTGTGCCACCAGTAGTCAAGGAATTTTACGCCAATTTGGTAAGCCCTGATCAGCACAACATTTGGGTAAGAAACACACTGGTTCCATTAGACTCCCGCGTTATAAATGCTTTCTATAATTTACCTGCTGAAATTAATTGTGAGTATGCTAAATTGCTTGATAAATTGACCCCCAAAAAATGGAACACCATCTTCACAATTCTTACAATCGAAGAGGCATCATGGGCTAACGAGGAAGGGCGTGTGGTTAATAGGATAGATTTGAAACCTATTGCTAAGGTGTGGGTGAAATTTCTGAAAACTAGGCTTATGCCAACCACTCACACTACTACGGTATTACAAGAAAGGTTGGTCTTGTTATATGTCATTGTTCGAGGGCTTCCAATAGGTGTGGGTAGCATCATCGAAAAAGAAATCAGGGATTGTGCAGTTAAGAATCACAAAACTGCTGCCTTGCTATTTCCTTCACTCATCACCAGCATCTGTGTAGTATCTGGTGTTCGTCTTGACGCGAGAGATAACCATATCAAAAATGATGGTGCCTTCACGGCACGTACCATTGAGATAGTTGCTGGTGAGAGTGCTGGCACAACAACTGAACTAGCTGTTGTAACAGGAGCACGACGAGCTATTGGTTTAGAACAAACAATCCTGGCGCTCAGCACCAGTATAACTCAATGTGTTGAAGCTCAGCAGAGGGAAAACAATTGGTTTTGGAGCTATCTACAGTACCTAGACAACCAACTACCCCAATTTGCTCTATACATGAAACGCACTCATCAGAACTTCCTTGATTCATTGCTCCAGCAGTACAATTTTGACACCAACACCACCAGTGCTCCAGCAAAAGCCAGTGAAGAAGCCACTGCCACCGATGAACCAGAAAAAGAAGCTGCAGCTGAACCACAAGCAAAGGTAGAATCAGAAGATGCTGAACCATCTGATCAACCTGAGGAAGAAGGTGACAAGTCTGCGACTGATAGCTTACCCATAGAGGCAGAGGACAACTCTGAGAAAGAACGTGAGGAACCTTCCATCCCAACTCATTTCAAAACCAGGAAAAGGCACATTATTCAAGAAGAGGAAGAGGAAAACCCTGAAGAGGAACCTTTCATTCCAGTCCTTGCGGGCAAGGGCACGGGCAAGGGCAAGGGAAAGGCAAAAATAACAACACCTCCAACCTCTGAAGATAAAATGGAGCAAGTCGATGCAGAGTTGGTTGCTGCAGCAACCAGAGTTATGCCTACACCTGCAGAAGCCAAGCAGCTACTTGATATAATTGCTGCCATCATCGTTGAGGGCCAGGCAGCTGATGCGTCAACTCCAATTCCTCCACAGCAAACTCTTAACCAACATGGTCATACCAGTCCGCGACAATCCAGCAAAAGAGAAGGCAGTACGTCTAAAGGCACTGTTACAGCAGCCTCGCCACAACCAAAACGGACCAGATCGGTGTCCACGCAACCTACCCTAGTCGTAACTCCTCTCGCCAGCCCAGTGACGAAAAAGACTAAGACATTGCCAGCTACTTCACCACAAGTTTCACCAAAGAATAAGTTACGCAGTGCATCCAAGAAGCGCTGATATCATCCCGTCATGTGCAACAGTCCCAACCACAGGAAAGTATTCCTTCCTTACTAGTTAATTTCTTTCATTTAAAAAAAAAATTCTTTCAGTATGTTTTTCAATTTGTGTGGTATTTTCTAATGTCTTCCATGTTCTTGTCAACTTGTGTGCCATTGTTATATATGCTTGTGAGGACACAACAATTCTTAAGTTTGGGGGGGGGGTTGTGTTTCCGAAGGCATGCATTTGTTTATGTTTGTGTTGTGTGTTGTATGAAGCTCTATTATCCAATATTTGTGTATGGATTTAAAAGCCTAATGAAGATAAATTGAGTGTTATTCAGTATTTATGAGAATGCCAAGTAGAGACAGTTATGGATGGAAGTGAAATTTTGTCCCGACACTTAAACTTTGGTTGAATTGTATGAGACTGCTAGAGCAGAGCCAAAAGAATAGAAAAGATCTTAAGTTTAGGGGGAGAAGCAAGTTTGATCGACTGTGATATCTATGAAATAAACTTCGTTCCAATGGCTCAAGTTGCTGAGTAACCAGATATGAGTATGTACCCCATATGCAGAATTGTGTTCAAAGGTAATGAGAGTTATGAGCAATGTTGTAGCATGTTAAAAAAAAGTCCTCTGTCTAAGGCATTGAGTAGCCAGGTCTGTTCATGAGCCCCATGTTCAGCCTTGAGTAAAAGATACCTCTAGATAAGATTATAGTACAGATCTTGCTGCAGCAACTCTGATATGGGCATGGTTTGAGTAATTAGGTGTCATCATTACAATTGATTGACATTCATATGAAAGATAAATATTACAGTGAGGAGGTTGAATACTCTCCAATTTTTCAATCTTAAAATCATCACAGTTTGAGTATGTGAAATTTATGTTACCCCATATATGAATGAAATTTTGTCACTGCTGAAATTCATGTAGTCTCTTGGTGATGTTATAGCATCTTTGGAATTCAATCAAAGTAGCACACACACACTATGGACAGAAAGAAGCTTAAGTCTAGAACTGATTTACTATGGTCATTTTGCATGATTGGGATTGTGATCTGAAGGTGGAAGAATTCTTGCAAATTTGATAAAAGAGCTAAAGTAGTGTTGCATGATTGATTGTGTGAAGTGTTAGTATGTTGTCATTACTTGAGGACAAGTAATGATTTAAGTTTGGGGGTGTGATAACTCTATGAAATGAGAGTTATTACATCAATTCTAGACTTAAATCAAGATCACTTAGAGAACAAATAAGGTGTTTTTATTACATTGTGGTTATATTTTGCGTAAACATTCATTTTAGTTGAGTCTTAATAAGTTTTGCTTGAATCAAAGTAATTTGTGCTAAAAACATATGCATAATTGTAGGTTTTCAGAGAGTCTTAATTCATAAGGGATGGTGAGACATTGGATGGTCATTAGAGAGTAAAGAAGATGGCTGCAAAAGAGGTAAAGCACAATCGGGAAGAGGGCAGAGTTGTAGCAGATGCTAGAGCAACTAGTGCTGTAGCAATCTGGGAGCAATGCGGGAGAAAACTTAGGCGCGGGCCAGCGGCAGAATCGTGATATGCATATTTCCTATTTTAACTCATGCAAGCCCATAGACTTTTATGTTACCCTAATTTGCAGTATAAAAGGGGGGCGTGCATGACATAGAAATGTGAAAAAAAAGGAAATTATCATTAGAATAATTAGAGAGGAATGAGGAGAAGATCAGAATTGAAGATTGCTGTTTCGGCAACATTGAGGAATCTGGCAGACTTATTTGGATTTGTCTTTCATCGTGCTCAACTTATATTTATCTTTTTCCTTTGATTATTCTGATGTATCCCGTGAACAACATATTTATGTTTGCTTTTTTTATTCAGAATATGAACTAGAATTACTTGTAGTTGAGTGACAAACAATCCAATGGGTTCTTGACTGTTCTTATGTGTTGTTATGTCATTGCTGTAGCATTTTACTCTAGTAACTATTATTAATATAACTGTTATTTCGGTTGACCACTCATTTAATAGTTCAAGTTAAGATAGAGCTGCAAAAGGGCATGTCTTAGCAGATATTATTAAAATATTACTTGGTCTTAATTTAAGTTTCCTAGATTAAGCTATCTTGAATCCCATAAGGGCTATACTTGAAGTTAAGATTTGTGACACACTAGACATAGGTGCTCACCTTGTAGGGTGGAGAGACTAAAGATCACAATGCCATACCATAAGTAGATTAACAACTGG
The DNA here is from genome assembly GCF_022201045.2 of Citrus sinensis. NCBI lineage: Eukaryota > Viridiplantae > Streptophyta > Magnoliopsida > Sapindales > Rutaceae > Citrus > Citrus sinensis. The sequence continues at coordinate 15,476,986 of NC_068563.1, forward strand.
TCATTGTTAATAGATTTAAGGGTATAAGACTTCCAATAAGCGATAGCTGAGGATGCAAATTAATTCTGCCCAGTGCTGCAGCACTTTCCGTAACAACTAGTGTTAACATGATGAAAAGCAGTCAGCCCATAATGAGAGTTTGATCATTCAACTACCATAATCTCAATTGAATCGTAGACACATTTAATCTAGTTTATTTCATTACGGTATTGTTTTACTTTATTATCTCACAATCATCAATTACAATAGAACTCAATTTACGATTGTTAGCTTCGGCCTTAAGTTGATTTGCACTATTGTGATTGCTATAGCATTTCGAGTAACATCAATCCTTGTGGAGACGATCTTGAATATTCATCACTTTATTACTTGTTGTGTATACTTGCACATTAGCATTGGTAGCAATTGATTATAAAAATAACCAACAATACTCCTCCAGCAAACTTTGCATATCAGATGCTGTTTTGCTTAGTGCTTGTTCAAGCCTCATGTTGAAGTAAATTGTAAAACCTTGCTGCCCTTGCTTAACATCGTGGGAAATTTCAGTGAGAGAGGCCGATTGTGGAGCCTGAGGGCCAATCCCTTGCAGCTGCCGCTTTTGGTTCTCCCAATCGAATTCCATTGTGAGTTGCTTCCAATTACACACTACCGAGCCCAATTGCTCCAGCCAATGAATCCCAAGTACCAAATCTAACCCTGTAATAGGCAATGTATAGAGGGTAAGAGTAAAGGGAATATCTTGTAATAATAGTTGGACCGTTTCGAACTTGCCCTTGCATAATAACGTTTCACCATTAACTACTTTTACTGAGAATCCTGAGGTGGGAAGAACTAGTAGCTGTACCAGATTTTCCAAACTGCTGCTGATGAAGTTGTTCCTTGACCTATTGTCAATCAGCACTACAATGTTGTAAGGTCCAATTTTGGCAGAGACCCTCATGGTCTGAGGATCGGTCCAGCCCGTGAGAGCGTAGTATGTGATTTCGGGTTTAGTTTGAATTTCTTTTGTTTATTCATTGTTTGCGTTTTCATTATTAGCGGCTCCAACTTCAAGTAACAGTAACTGTGGTCCTTGGCACTTGTGACCTGCAGTGAAACGTTCGTTACAGTTGAAACATAAACCAAGTGCTCTTCTATGCTGCATCTCTTCCCACGGTAGCCTCTTGATGCTGCTTGTTGTTGGGGAGCGATTGATTGTGGTTGGGTTCCTTACTGCTCGGCTGAAGAATGGCGGCCGTGTTGTTTTCCTTTGACGAGTCAGTTGTTCATCTCTCATTCGTACGAGTTTGATCGCATCCTTCAACGTTTTTGTCATGAACATCCTGATTTCGTCCGCAATCTCCGGTTTCAGGCCCCCCATAAAGGTTCCCAGAAGCACCCCTTGCGTCCAGCCACTAACCCGGTTTCCCAACCTCTCAAACTCTCTTTAGTAGTCATGGAGAGTCCCTGTTTGTTTTACTCTTGATAAGGCTTCATTGTAATCTTCGCATTTCGTAGGTCCGAAGCGGCCCAAAGCTCCTTCACAAAATCGTTCCATGTTACCAATTTGTTCTCCTCACGATATGCACGTCGCAGCCATTACAACCATTGGTTAGCCTCTCCCTCGAGGTGAAAGGAAGCAAGAGGCACCTTCTGCTCGTTGGTGGACTCTTGGTACTCGAAGAATTAAAGTATTCGGTTGTGCCATTCTATTGGGTCGCCACCTGCAAACTTTAGGCACTCAAGCTTAGCAAATCGTGAAATAAATTACGATCGGTTACCTTCTTCACTTCGGCTATGCTATGTAGATCCTGAAGATTCATAATTGTTGAAACTCGGGGTCCCTTTGGATGCTGATATAGACTCTGCTAGTTTGTTGAGAGCAGCTTCAATTTGATGCAGTTTATCACTCATCCCTAGTTGCCCTTCTTCCATCATTTTCATCCCTTCTTGCAGATGAGTTATGTTAGCTTCCACATGGTCGAGTCGATCTTTGTTGGTAGTCATAGTAACCTGGCTCTAATACCACTTGATGTGATCCCAGTCAAAGCTAATTAAGATAGATTTCTCTTAAGGTGAGAATAACCATAAGTAATTGAATTTAATTGATACTGAATAATTTTATTCTTTCTGTTGGAGCTTATTAATACTAAGCCAGAACAATCTCAACTGATTGTGATTGTTGGCTGATTCTAAGCTGACTTATTCTCTTAAGCTAACAGCTAAATCAAATAACAATAATTCAAATAATAAGAAATCAAATAGCATAAAATCAGTAAGTGAAGATTATCTGGAGACCAAGTCCATCCGCAAAACTAGTGGAGTGCACATGTGTCCCTTCAGCTACCAAGTTCTCATGCAGCAGCTCATGTGTATCCTTGATACAGGGTATTAGGCTTAGGTACCCTTGATGAGCGTCGAGGTCTATCATTTGTGACATTTATTGGAAGTGCTTATGATGTGACGAAGTTGTTGGGAATTGTTGTGTTGATATTATTGGGAGTGTTAAAATGATTTTGTAATTAATTGAATTGGTGGATTAATTGCATGCTTATATCACATCTATTCAAAAGAGAGTTTATTATTCTTTGGAAAATTTCAATTGGTATCATAGCAGGGTTCGCTATAAAGTTTTAACTAACTTAGTACGATACCGTACTCTCTTGTTTGCAATGGATCTGTAAGTTCTAGCTGGAAAGCTAATAACTTATTAGAATGATCTTGCTACATAAACAGGTAAAGGTAAATCTATTACTCAACATGTTGTTTTTACTTCATCTCATATTTCTCATGAAAAAACTATTGAACATGCATCATCTGATGAATTGGCTGCATTACACAAGGAGATTGCATATATGTATGAGCGTTTTAAGAAAATTATCAAAAAAGGGAAATTATAATACATCTAGATAGGGGAAACTTCAATATCACATGCGAAAGTTTGTTGACGGAATCAAACCAAAGAGTCAAAATATAGAGTATTCTTTTGTCTAATGTTACAAATGTAGGGGATATGGTCATTTTGCCCATAGCCGCCCTAACAAGAAGAGTCAGCAAAAGGCCAATTTTGGCGTTTCTTTGGATGATTCAGAGATTGATTGAAATGATGGCTCAAAAGCTGATATCAAGACTAATTTTAATGCATTAACTAGTGTTACGAGTCATAATGATAGTAATTGTGCCAGTATTGAATCTGCTTATGATGCTTTGCTTCGAATGATATGTTAGTTTCGAGTGATGCTTGTGCTTCAAATGTTTTTCTGATTCAAATAATGTATCTATTTCTATCAGTGATTTTGTTTCTAGTGCTGATAACGTTAAAAAGGAGAAATCTTTTAAGACTATTAATTGGAGAAAAATGTTTAATTAAGCTACTAAAAAAAGAAAACGACAAACTTGGTTTTAGTTTGAAGGAACCAACTACCAAGATTGCCACTCTTGAACAAGTGTTAAAATCTAGTGCTAAACACTCCAAGAGTTTGAGTAAGAGAAACAAGATTTTTTTTCAAAAATGTGATAAATTATTGAAGCAAAAAGAGTGATTAAAATGAGGCACAAAGCTGCTACGGTTGATCTTGAGAAAAACCGAAGCATACTTGATTGTCCCTAACAAAAGGTTTCAACTTCTTGAAAATGGTTCAAAAAAATTGAATAAAATACTTAGCTTTCGTCAATCTAACAAGAGGGATTTGAGATTTCAAGATTCAAATATTCTTAACAAAACTTTCCCTCCTATCACAAAATTTGTCAAGTCCCAAAATATTGATAAATCTGAACCAAAACTTAACTAAGAAGACTACAAAAAGAAACATGTTTCTAATGCTCAAACTCTAGTCATGATAATGTCAAAGCTGCATCTCATCAAAAGCATCATGCTATACTTTTTATACTTGTTGGTACAAGTTTGGTATCTTTAATGATTTTTATGTACCCATGAGAATAAAATTTAGATAGAGAATAATACAATTCTCCAAGCATCACTCAAGGAAGGCAAATGGCCTAAACAAGTACAATAATGCCAAACGAAGCAAAGGTAAGATTTCCTTTTAAGTCTACTTATAAGGTTAATGATAATTTTGTCGGAAAGAATGTGAAAGCTAATTGGGTAAGAAAAGGGAGCTTTTTACCTAATTGGTAGTTCATCATGCATGTTGCTCTTACTATAAGAAAACTAGAAATAGATGACAGATTATGGATAAATTGGCTTATATCATAAAAGAATGATGGATTTGTGACAGATTTTACAATCTACAACAAATTAATAATGGTTTTGTAATATAATTAGTTTCTATCATTGATTAATGATGGTTTTGTGATAGAATTTTTTTCTATTATGGATTAATAATGGATTTGTGATATAATCATTTGCTATCAAGGATTAATGATGGTTTTGTTATAGAATTATTTTTTATCATATTTTTATTATTATTATTATTATTATATTATTATTATTATTATTGTTATTATTATTATTTTTATAATTGTTAATAATAATAATAATAATAATCAATGAAAACAAAATTAATAATAATAATTTTAACAATTATTTTATTTAGCCACATGTCAACTTGTAATTCATCATTTAATGATAATATTTTTACTTAGCCACATGTCGACTTATAATTCCTTGTTTAGTAAGTTATAATGTGAACAATTACACTATATAATTTTCTCAAGTATAAAATGAAAAATATGAAACCCTAAATCTAACCTAATCAAACATACTACTTGTTAAGTTCCTGTTGCCGCTCCCTGCTGCACTCACAGCTGCCGGCGACTGCACCTCGACTTTTACTACTGCTATTGCTTTGTTCTGATCAAGCTTCAGTCACCGACGATTGGCTAGCCGCCATTTCTGTGCATCTGCTGCCGCTCATCTCAATCACTGTTGTCGTTCCTTTGTCGTCACATCAAGTTTCAGCCTAGCCAACCGCCGTTCCTTTACTGCCGAGATCAAACACCATTTCTCTCACTTCTCTTTCTCAGTACAGGCTTGAAAATGCCTATCGGGACTCTGTTTTTTGTAGCTACTCTGGAATATTTAAGTGGAATCATGTGTTGTGCTTATCATTCAATCACTAGCAGCCAATGTCGGGGTTGTCGCGGATATCAGTGCTTCAGTTGATTGGCTTAAGGAAAATGGTTCCAAGAAGGTTGGCATGGTTGGATATTGCATGGGAAGTGCTCTCACTATTGCATGTTCTGCCAGGTTCTGCTTCCACCCTTTTTTAACATTAAAATTGATGTGGGCATTTTAATTTTTTTTTACTTGGAGACTCCCTAATTAAGAATAAAAATTTTAATCAGATGCATGCCTACAATATCTGGATCCATATGATGTGAGATGTGTTCTGAGGGATCATATTGGAAGGAATTTTTTTTTCAATTAACGGGTGAATGACAATGGAATACGGTCTACTAAAGAAAGGTGTTTGGTGCCCGAAAACACTTTGATCTTTGTGAGTAATTTCCAACACATTGTTGAATAGTAAACTTGTTTTTACAGCCCAAGTCTACGGAATTCTCAAGATGATCATTAAAGGTGCATGCTTGAGTTGAATAATTGCTAGCTATCTGGCAATGCATGTATGACATAATTTGACCCCTCTAACAATACTTTAAGGCTTGATGACTTTTATAATATTTAAAGAATTGATTAAAAGTCTCGAATCTCCAATGAATTTTGAATTATTTGGAAATGAAAGGTAAAATTCAAAAAGAGGGCAAAATTTGACCTCTCCAACAATACTTTAGGACTTGATGACTTTTACAGTATTTAAAATAACCTCCAGAGATTTTTAGTGGCTATTTTTACTGTAAAATAGCCTTGCAGATTTCCAGGGGCTGTTTTAAGTCAAAGCAACTCCCAAAATTTTTTTTAGCTAGTTTGCATTGAAAATATTTCTGAAGATCGTTGAGGAAGGAGGGGAATGAGAGCAATAGTTTTTAGAAGGCTTAATGATGAATTTGATAAATGTGACATTTGTTATGGGACTAAAGTGAAAGAAGTTTATGTTGAGGCTAAAAGCTTGAGTGAGCTAATGGATATTTTGATTGCTTTTGGATAAAAATTAAGAAATTGGAAGGAGTTCTGTACAATTCTATGTAATTCAAGCTTAAAGAACAAAAACATGAAAGCAAGTTGATTTTCAAACTTGTTGTTGAGTATATACATCTTTAATAGCATAGGCTAATTTGTTAATGAACATTGTAAGTTGATGATGAGATATCTTATCTTTCTTTTATTCAATATATGTGGCATTATTTTTGAAGTTTAACAATATTAATCTTGTGATTAACAGTTTAATGGAGAGAAAGCATACATTCAGGATGAACTAGATGAGGTTCATTTGGAGTGGGCTAACCATTCTTCCAAAATCCTTGTTTATAGCTGGACTTTGTTGTTAGTTGTTACAATTTGTTGAAATTAAAGTTGTAATGTCAAACTATATTGGTTCTGTTAAGGATTGTAGTATAAATGCTATGCATTTGATAACATTGGGTATTTTGATTGATTCTACATAGATTGGGTTGCTGGATATGGGTTGGAGTGTTGCTAGGTATATGGCTAGAATTAGAGTGCTGTTGGAAGATGGTATTGCTGCTAGAAGTTTTGGAGGAAGTCATGCTAGAAGTCTTCTTGTTGGAATATTTGCATTAATCGTTGGAAGTTTTGTTTGGTAACTTCGCTTGGTAGCTACAATTTTAATTGTTTTTCTTAGAGTTTGATTGAAATTTAACTGTTATTTTATACTTTGAAATGGTTTTTTTTTCAATTTGGAAATTTTTATTATGTATTAGTGGTGATCACATTGGATATTAGATATATTTCTTTTAAAATTAATTTGTTGCATTGAATGGATGTTAATTAATATTAATTGTTTTTAGTTTTTTTTATGATATTCATTTTATTAATTAATTAAATTTGTAAATAGGAATTCATCAACAAATTCTAATTATAATATATTTTTTTTAAATCAAAATTTTATGACGGAAAATATCCATCATAAGTTTTATCGTAAATAATTTTCCGCCAAAATTAAATAATAAAATTATAAATGATAAATTGAATCTCCTACCAAAAATTTAAAAAAAAAAACCTCAAAAATTTAAATAAATTTAAATTTAATTATAATTAATTTTTCACATTAAAATATTATGTGACGGATATATGACTGTAAAACATTATCATGAATTCATGACAGAAAATATTCTGTCATAAATTAATGACAGTGACATAGATGACGGTTAAACTGTCTGTTATGCACCCCCTTTTATGACAGTTATTTTCTGTCATTTATTGTCTGTTTTCTTTTAGTGACGTTAGTTACATGTTAAGTTGACGCTTTTTTGAGCTATTCTTATGCTATCTCAAATCACTGGTTTTTCTCCTTTTTTTGCTTTAGAGAGAGTAGAACTTGGAATGAGGGATAAAAATATAGGTAAGCTGAAGAATTTGGCAGAGATAGTGACTTTCTCTTGTTTTTGGGTAAAACGCCTCAATTTTCTTAATATCGTCATATGACTTTGTTTAGTAGTAGTATTATTAATTATGATTTCTTTGATATTTAGGCTTTGGGTTGGCTTTTTGGTGATTTCAAGGCTGACGTTAACACTTGAGAAGGTGAGAGAATGCTTCAAGACGTTACGAAGTTAAAGCTTTAAGAAGGTAACTGTGCGCAATGATTTTTTTTTAACATCAAAACTGAAAAGAACGGTTTTTGTTTGTTTTGCACGCCTAATTTTACTTGAAGCATGTGATTTGGTGACGTTTGGGTTGCTAGAAAATTGATTATAAAGTGAAAAGATGATAAATAGTTTATGGATTTGCAGAAAATTTAAAGATTGTTGGACTGTTATCTTAACTTTGATTGTTTCTAAATATGAATAAACGATGCTTGATTAACTTAAAATTTTGAGTAATAAAAGCTGAATGTGTATATTTCATTTCTGGACATTTAAGAATGAATTGAATTAATTGTTGATTTTTAATGGATTTTTCAAATTGGTAGGTTGCCTCGGAACGTATCAGAAACTGTGTATGTACCGTGTTTGATGTTATAAATGAACAATCTAATGGTGTCAAAATGAGCCAAAATTTTGAAACATTAAACTTAAATATGTCTACATCAAATTGGAAAGTTCACAGTAATTGAAATTGTGGTTCATATTTTATGATTTTTTAAACTCTACTTCAACAGTAAAGAACAATTCAGTTATTTTTTTATCTTATGGACGACTAGCTTAATAATATAAAAAAAACTTGAAATTTTTATACATTATGAAGTTAAAATTTACGTCCATGTTCTGAAAATTTTCATCCCAATATATTGAGTATTTTAATTTTAACAAATCACCAAAACTCAGCTATTTCTGTGTGAATTAAAAAGGTTGTTTTAACTAGTTTAGTTTAATCCTATAAGAACTTATTGTAGAATTGTCTAAATGACTTGAAAATTTTATATGTTGTGTGTTTATGTGTAATAGTATTCTGGAACTTTTCATAATAATCCGAATAGTGTTAAATTTTTAAAGAAAATCAGAAGTTCATGTTGTTGGTATTTCCTCTCAATATACTAGTTTTCTGTATTTTTGAATGGGATTGTAGAAATAGAAATAAATATTATTAAATTGATCTAAAATTTTATATTCTACGTGTGTTACATGTCTAGATTATATTTGCAAATTTATATAGTGATTGAACTGGCCTAATAACTCAAAAGGATTGTTGAACAAGGCATGTCTAGATTATATCTGTAGAACTCCATGAATTTTATTTGTACATCTTTTGTCATTCAATTTATCAGATTATAGACTTTGAAGTTTGGTTTTATGAATCGGAGATTGACATTATTTTGGCTTGTTAGGGAATTTAATGGATTCTTGAGATTGATTCCTAAATAATTTTTTTAAATGTCCATTTTCACCGTGAATAATTCTTATGAACATGGTATTGTTCAAGAATTGATTTGGAATCTTTGAGCATGTTTTCATGGCCTCTTGGATGAATGAGATATGATGAGAATCATTATGATCACTATTTTATGGGTTAGTAGCTCATGCATTGCTTTTCGGGTATTTGTTAAGGGAGATGCTAGAAGTAGTTTGTGTGCTATGCGTGGACAAAGCTTTGGAGTATTTTGCGATTTGTTACGTCCTTCATAAGTGTTCTTTTGTTAAGATGTATTTTGGAGACTCGGGTTAATGTTCTAGCATGTTATTCTAGCAATATGATATGCATTTTTGTTGAGTTCTAAGAGCCAAATATAGATACACACACACACACACACACACATATATATACATATGTATAGAGTTGGCAAAATTTGACACGATCTGATTACCCGACACGAACACGACATAAATAAATGGGTATGGGTCGTCAAATTTAACACGATTATTAAATGGATCGGGTCCAGGTCAACACGATTTTTTTCCGTGTCGGGTTTGGGTTAAAATTCTTGACCCATTTACCCGATCAATAACCTGATTATATTTTCTATTTTAAAATAATTTACATATTCTTATAATTAAAACTCAAATATTTGAGATGATTTTCTTTTTTTTTTATTCTTTAAAAGGGTGAATATAAACACAATATTTTATTTATAAAATTTTACATACATTTAGAGCTTCAATAGTGTAAATGTGTAAAAATTGATAGACATGTATATTTTATAATATTGATATATAATATTATATATATATATATATATATATATATAATTAAAACCTCAATAGTGTACATGTGCAATATATTGGTAGATATGTACATTTTATAATATCGATAAATTATGTATGTATGTATGTTTGTATGTATTTATGTACATACGTATGTATGATAGTGTGTAAATATTTGACGTAACTTTTGTTCAATATATAGATATTAAACGGGTTATTGGGTAACCCGATTATTTTTCCGTGTTGGGTTTGGGTCTCAATATTTTGACACGATTATTAAATGGGTCGGGTTTGGGTCGACCTAAATTTGACACGACACGAACACGACCCGATGACCCGTTTTGCCAGCTCTACATATGTATATATATATATTGATATGCTATCATCTGCAATATATATGTATATATATACATATATACATATGTGTATATATATATATATATATGTGTGTGTGTGTGTGTGTTGAAAAAATAGCATATCAATATGCTATTTTGAGGGCACATTTTGAGTGGGTCCCACTTAACGAAAGTGGGAAATCTTGTGAAGTTCGGGTTCTACTCCGTGAATACTTCGAAAGTATATATTTATTTACTCAAAATGGTGCTTGGGTGAATAAAAAATTGTCTCTCAAGGTGCACCCTTGAAGTTGAAAATATGAAAGGAAATGAGTTTTATCCCACAAGGAAAAAATAAGCCAAGGAATTTGTGTTTATATATAGACACTTACCCATGCATGAGCAAGAATTATAAGGTTAGAGGCTCTCTCCACACACACGTGAGCGGGGGGTGCAAATCTAAGACTGATTTGGTTGAACTCGTGTGAGCCCGCGTGTCCTGCATACACGAATTGTTTTTAATTTTCTTTTAAATTTTTTGTAACAGTTTCACAATTTTTGATTTCAAAGAATTTGTAACAGCTTCACAATTATTTTTTTGGTTGTTATGCAATTTAATTTTTGAATTCAATTGGCTGTTACAACAATTAAATGTTATATATTCAACAGTTTCACAATTCTTGATTTCAAAGGATTTGTAACAGCTTCGCAATTATTTTTTGGGCTGTTATGCAATTCAATTTTTGAATTCAATTGGCTTATTTGAATTTAAACAATTCAATTGGCTGTTGCAACAATTAAATGACAGATATTGAATTCGGAAATTCAATACTACGCTACTGTTACATCCTCACGTGTATAAAAAGGCAGTTTCCTCTTCTGTTTTTAACACATAGAAACCAGCACACAGAGCATTTAAAATTTTCTTTCCTCCTTCTTACGTCTTGTTCTTGATCGAGTTTGCAGCTGTTGTGGTTCGTCGAAGTTATCTATATGTGTTTGACGGATAATTCGTGCCTGTTGTATCCTGGGAAACAGTTACCAGCAAACTTAAAACACTGTAGTAGGTGGTAAATCTGTTTTAAGGACACTATATTACAGGCCTCATATTTATTTTCTTTGGTTTCCAGTAGCTATTTTTTGCTGTTGTTTAATTTCAGTTGCTGTCTTGCTGCAGTTTGATTATGTTGCCAATTAATTTCGTGTAATTAGCTACTGGTTTATATTTGTTAACTCACTGTTGTTATTTTTCGAACAATATGTATGTATGTATAAATAAGTTTTATAAATTTTAGTACACTTCTTGGATGCAGGGTCTGACATAGGTCGACACATTTTTCTTTTTGATAATGTTAAGCAAAAGCCTCCATTGCTCTATACGAATAGTGGAATATGATAATGAAAATTAATTATGTATGGGGAGCACCCCCCAACTCTCTTCTTACACATAATATGGGTTTCCTTTACAAACTTTGATGAAATTAATCCAAAATAATTAAAGCATCATTATGTATTATTTGATTTTTTAAAATAAAAAATTTTACAAAGTTAACAATTGAACTCAAAATTTACAAATTGCCAATTGAACTCAACATTTTTGTTATTCGGTGATTTAAAATTGTCACTGTAGCGAGTTTCGCTTAAAAAATTAAACAAATTACAAATATGAAACAAATAATAATAAAAATGACAAATTATTACATGGAATATCAAATAATAATCACTTAAATTATCAACTAATTTTAATACTAAGGCAACATTTCCATATTTGTTTCTTAATAGAATGACCTAATTAAACTTAAGTAATAATAAAAAACGAATATGAAACAAAAAAATAATTTTAATTATAAATTTTTACTTGAATTGTCAAGGAATTGGTTGCCATAGATGGATTCAATGATGGAGCTAAAGGACCTAGAGAATTGTCATTGAATTTTAAAATGCACTCTTAATTATTTTGTATTTAGCTATGAATGGACGTGTCTGATATTGTTTACATTAATTAGCCCAATAGAAAATTAAATTATTTTTAATATATTTAAATGTGTTACTTTGACTTATAAAATTAGTTCATTAGCTATATTCCTACGTATAACATCTGAGATACAAATTAAAACAATTAATTTTATATAATTAATTACAATACATAATGAAGCAACTATTCAAGAATATATCATATTCACTCATATAAGTATTCAATCAAAATGTACGAATGATATATTTAACGTGACTTTTATAGGTATTTCATTAACTATAATATTAAAAATTGCTCTTAAGACATAATACAACTAAATATGAGCTAATTAAATTTCTTCATAATATTATCTAAACTTTTTATGCATCTAAAATTTAGCCAATACTTGAATTGTCCTATTAAAATTTATGGACATAATTCCATTAACAAAATCAAATTAAATTATTTGTCAAATTAAAATTGAAAAAAATAAATAATACTCAAAGTACTTAATTGATACTTATATTATTAATATTTTTAATGTTTTAGTCAAATAAAAATATGATTTATTTTTTTAACCTCACTCATATTGTTTGTTTTTACATAGGTATAACATTAAATATAACCTTAGAATATGGACTCAAGAAAAGAATATAAGTATGTCTTGACTAATTGTGGTCAATATAATATTATCTAACATGTTTGGGAAAGAAATGGGAGGTCAATAAGAAAATGCCACGTATCCATGGTGTTTAATAATAGAAAAATTTTAGAGACGAGGTTGGCCTATACTACGTACACCAGTGGTTAAAGGGGAATGCAGATTTTTTTATGGTAAGAGCATAAAAGGCTAGAGCAAATATCCAAAAATGTTAGGTATGTGAGTGTTATTATTGCCAAAAAGAATGATTGATCCCTTAATTGAGAATGAGAAATCAATAAAGAAATATCTTGTTGAAGCAGTTGGCACCATTTGTCATCAGTCAGTCATTACAAGACGGCCCTGTAGAGGTACGTTGGACCACCTAGAAGGGTCTAACATATGTATGTGTGGACAACTTGTAAAATAATGGAATAACTTTCTCCCCAAGCATGCTTCAAAAGGCTTGAATAGCCACAAATGCTAAAGGATAAAAGTATCTGTGTATAGAGAAAAAAAAAGGCCAATAAAAGTGTGCCAGGTGGTATGGTGGCTAAGTATCTTAGGGCACTTTACATAAAAACGCTTAAATTCTATTTTTCTCATTTATTAGAAAACATACACACCACAAGGCTGATGTTCTTTTTCAACCCCTAGCCACCATTATTGTTGAGAGCTCACAAGCTATTAATTTTCTCAAACAAAATATTTTTAATTCAATTAAGATGGAGTTATGATTAGCTTAGATTAAATTTTATTTCTAAAAATTAACAGTCCATGTGTGTTCGGTCTCGTTATTCATAATCTATACATCAATAGATTTGTGCATTAGAACTTGCACAATAGACCACAGCAATGATCATATCAATGATTCAACAAGGAGAGTAGCCCACTTTGATAAAGGCAAGTCAGTTAAGTAATCTACTAGTATTTGCCAAGGTGAAGAGCCTATTTCTTAAAAGGTTTTTGAAGATCTCGCCTATACAATCTTTCGAGCTATGGGTCCTCGGGAACCAAGGCTGAGTATCCCTCTAACAACTTAGGATACTCCACCACAACAAGAAGAAAAACAACTCATGCCACTACCAGAGGTACCAAAGGAAGTAGACCAAAGAAAAAACCATCAAGTATGCACTCCAAGTTTCAAACCATAGGCTCTAGGGATGACTGCTCCACAACCTCCAAGTACTCCATAGCTAGGGTACCAAGCATACAAAGTAAGTCCACGAGGGCTTCTTCCAAGCTTGCTTTCATTAAACGAGGAGAATCAGAATCTCTGGCCAATTATGTGAACTGTTTTCATCAAGAAGTATTGAGAGCCGTTGCATTTGATCACAACACATATTGACCCACTTTTAGAAAAATATATGCTTAGAAAAGTTATGGCGTTCCTTTTAAAAGCAACACCCTCTTTCATATAGAAAGCTCATTCTAGAGCTTTGCAACAGATTGAGATGGATGAGAAATGCCACTTGGAATAACAAGAATACATAGCAAAGGTTATGAAAAAGTAAGGAGAAACATAAGAATGTAGAGGTTCCTCAACCAAGGGTGACTCGGGTACATAGCCCACCTTATTATGCGGTCGAGGTTTTAATGCACTCGGTGTACGTACCTACACACACAATTTCTCATGTTGCCACAACTAAAGCAAAAAACATTGTCACCTTTAAATTGATCTCTAGAGTAGATCTTTTATTAGATTCGGGATATTACTTTACTCTGCCCACTAAAGCCCATATAGAAGTATCCTAACATGAAGCATAGCCTAAACTATTAACAGTTTCTTAAGGATTTTAGCTATAGTATCGCTGAGTACTTTAGCTTATGAGAGGAAATCAATTATTTGATTCTCAGTGCGTACCTGAAGCAGTTAGTAATCAATATGCGACAAGCTCAAAAGTTTATAGAGCAAGATAAAGGAAAACACATACTTGGCTCTAACCTTGAACATAAGGCACCCCAGGGACCCAAGAAAGGAGTTTATGCTCGGATGATAGCTGGTAGACCTATTGTCGTCGGTGAATCTAGGAGAGCTTTAAGAGTTGTTGCAAGCCGCCAATACCTGCCGCAATCATTGGCAAGAAAATCAATTTCACTCGCCATAACCAATCTTAGGTGCTCTGCTATCCAATCCAATTATATTCACAGAGCAAGGTGCTGAGGGTATCTCATACCCCCACAACGATGCGGTAGTCATAACATTAAAAGTTGCTACCTGGAAAGTGGCAAAGACGCTGGTAGACACCATCATCTTTGTAGATATCATCTTTAAGAGTGCTTAGATTAGTTGTTTATTGCATTGCCAAAATTACTCTAAATGATGCATCATTTGTTGGTTTTATCGAAGATATTGTCATTCCTAAGGGCATGATCACATTGCTTATTTACTATTGGTAAGGTAACCAATTATGTTATCTACGTGATTGCTTCTTCATCTTAGAGCACCGAGGTGCTTGTTTTATCATTTTTGGTAAGATATTTCTAGCAACAACAAAAGCAGCAATATCCATGCATTATCTCGTCATGGAGGTTCCAACCACCAAGATAGCTCAGGGTTTCTATTCTGTCACCTCTAAATTAAGCTATCATATTGCTTTTGATGCTCAGACAAAGGGGTACCTTGGCTAGAAGCGATTATCGCCATAACCAATCATAGTTTGCCTGAGCAAGGGAGCATTCATTAGATGACGGAAAGACGCTTGCCAAAAAGCTTTACAAACATGCCAATAAGAAAAAGAGTAAGGGGATTCACTAATGAAAAAGGGACACAATGAGTGCTCAAGCACCAAGGGTACTCGATGACACACAATAGGAATCTATAGGTGAGCTTGAGGTGCCTTTGGATCCCAAGATACCTAAGGAAGAGAAACAGAGAATCCTAGTTGAAGAGCTTACTCTTTCTAAGGTTAGCATTGACGACCCAACCAAGATGTTAAAATCAGCTTTAACCTCTTTAAACAGCATTAGGAATAGTTCATCAACTTTTTGCAGGAAAACTATGATGTGTTCGCTTGGTCTCATGCGGATATACTGGGTGTAGATCTATTAACTTCCTATCACAAGTTTAATGTTAACCTACTTTATATGCTGTCAACCAAAAGTATTGAACCTTCAACTAAGAGTGGTATAATGCTATTGACTAGGAGGTAGATCACCTATTCTAGATTCATCAGAGAGGCCATGTACCTTGATTAGGTATTGAATGTGGTCCTCATCAAGATAGCTTTCCATTCCTTGAGTAGACCAGCTCGTTGATGCCACTACAAGGCACAACATGTCCAACTTTATAGAAATATTCTCGGAGTACAATTAGATCCTGATGAATGAGCTAGATCAGAACAAGATTGATGTAATAACTCTCAGTTCCTAGAGTTATCAGTCATATATACTATAAAAGATGTATTAAAATAAATCAAAATTCAATATCCTGGAAATTTATTAGGTTAGTTAAAAAAAAAAATAATAATACCTATACAGTTGAGCATTTTTTTTTTATGAACTTTGACGTACAGACAAATTATAAATGATCCATATTGGGGTAGACAAACACTAGGGGCCATCTATTTGATGCTAGTAAGTGAAACTAGAAGTTCAAAGCATATTGATGTCCAAAGGTTAGATGGCATAGAGAGTTGTACTTTATTGCATTTCTTGACAGAATAGAAGAAACCATGTAGTTGACCATATAGATAGCAGGAAATTCCCTTGCCCTGTAGATGGCACAAATACTAAATCCACAGGTGGCATAGGGAAAATGAGGCAAATATGTTTGTCTGTTGACATGCCAACTATGGGAAAGTGACTATAATGATAATAATAAAAACCAGGCATGTAATAAACGTAGCATCAAGTAATTGAGCTCCTTGTTCCATAGCCTGTAAACGAAGCTTAACCTCTGTATTTTTAGTTGACAGATATGTTGTATCCTCTAATAAGAAAACAGGGTTTCATAAGAACAAACATGTAAATGACATATGATGAAGAGATATGGAAAGTTTATTTTTCTTCAAATTGGAGAATAAGATTGAAAAGATAGCCTATGAAATAATTTTGAAGACCCATGAAGCCTTAGAAAAATTACGAACCAATCACTAATCTTTTTATTTACAAGAAGCCAAATATTGCAAATTAGATGTCAATATGTACTAGGAATAAAACCACGTTTCATTATTATGCAAAGGAGGCCAAGCACATGTATCCTATAACTAGAAATATATATAAGTAAAATACGAGTTGAAATAAGATCCTAGAATAGCGTCAGAATAACATATAGAGTAGTTGCTTCTGTTTGATGCGTCTAGACCTTCTTTCAAGTTTAGATATGTAACGAGCTTTCCTCTCTTTGAAACGAGCCGCAGATCGTCGATTTATAAAAATCATGTTTAGATAAGCAACTTATAAAAATAAACATCAATAAATAAATAAACAATCGGTGGGTTAAGTAAATTATAATTCCATTTCTAATATAAGCCATTAGAATTTTGCCAATCAAGGGAATTTGAAGTGAAAACAAAATTCAATAAGGTTCCACAAATATGCTGGACTTCGATCCCATAACAAAAGATATTTAGGCTAAGGAAAACCAACTAAAAAAGTTCTAATATATAATGATAAATCACTTAGAAAACATTCAATTTTAAAAGAAAAGAGGAATATGAGATAAGAATTCAACATTATGTTATTAATTGAACGTAAAATGTCTAGTGACCCAAACTTAAAGTATGAGTGTGTAGCTAGATCACTGTATCAGAAAAAAGTAAATTGTCAATTTTAAGGAGTATAAATTTGTTATTCAGTAGCATGTAAAAACAAAGTACTAATAAGTGTCAAAGGTCCATTTATAGCCAAGTTGATTTTAGCGGCATCGATTCTATTAATATGAAAAGAGGATTCGTTATTAAATGGTATTTGTTGTGCTGGCAAATATGGTATTTTAATGCTGTAGCAGTTCATTATTTGTTCTGCTGGCAAATATGGTATTTTAATGTTGTATTAGAGATAACTGAGGGATTTAGCTAAACCAGTACAGTTTCTGTTTGGGAACAAACCAAATGGGCTATTTTTGGTGTTCATTGTGTGTAATGATGTAAGCATTTCATGTTTCCATTTATAGTAGCATGAATTGATGTCAAGAATATGATTTCATCATATTCTCTTGATCTTGCATGATTTTAATTGTTTAAATGGCTGGTAGTTAAGGTGTTTAAATGCTTATAATTGTTTAAAGAAACTGTCACTTACCTTACATATTGGTGTATTGAATGCATATGTACTTTAGGTTGTTGAGTTTTACTCACATAAACCATTATGTTGTGGTATTAGCATTAAAGAAGCTGTAACATAGAGTATATTAATGAATTTTAAATGAAATCATTTCACATTGTTTTCTTTTCCATTTATTATTTTTTACTGACCATAAGCAATGGTTTTGACCTTACAGCTTAATTTACATGGACATAGAGGCTGTTGTGGGTGGTAAAATGGTTAATGTTGCACATGTGATTCTAGAGCAATACACATTGAAGAAGTTGTGGGAGGATGTGAAAGATGTTTGCTTTGATTTGCCTATACGTGAAGCTAAAGAAGTAAGGTATGAAGTGATGTTACCATGGGAAATACTAAATATGACTTTGAAGACTGACTTAGACCTACATGATGCATTCAAAAAGTTGAGGAATAAGCATTACTCTTGGGCAATGTTTGTTATCAAGATTGAGTTAGACAATAAATCTGTTTTCGGGTTGCAAAATCAAAAGAAAAATACTCCATCTGATAAGTTTTCAGTTATAAAATATCCTAAACCTGAGCTAGATTTGTTTGACTTTGCTAAAAGTTCGTGGCGTGCATGAGTTAAATTAGTAAACATGTAGATCGCAATTCTGCAGCTAACCCGCGCTTAAGTTTTCTCCTTCAGTGCTCCCAGATTGCTACAGCAATGGTTGCTCTAACAACAGCTACAACACTGCATTGTTCCATATTGTGCTTTACTTCTTTTGCGGCCATCTTCTTCCCTCCTTTTGCTAGTCTAATGTCTCAACATCCCTTCATGAATTAAGAATCTTTGAAAACTTACAATTATGCACATGATTTGAGCACAAATTAATTTGATTCAAGCAAAACTTATTAAGACTCAACTAAAATGAATGTTTATGCAAAATATAACCAAAATGTAATAAAAACACCTTATTTGCTCTCTAAGTGATCTCGATTTAAGTTTAGAATTGATGTAATAACTCTCATTTCATAGAGTTATCAACGATGAAAAGGAAACATAAGGTGCAAAAGAGAGCTTTTCTAGTAGAACAGGTAAGTTCATTCTCTCAACCAATAGTGCTTTGAAATACAAAGATCTTGGCTGTCTAACTATTTCTTGCATTATTGGGGATCATAAAATTGGACATGCTCTACTTGATCTTAGTGGCAGTGTTAATTTGCTTCCTTATTCAATGTACCAACTATTCAATCTCGATGCGTTAAAACCAACTTCTACCACTCTTTTACTTGCTGATAGATCGATTAAGGTTTTAAAAGAAATAATTAAGGATGTATTAGTACGAGTCGATAAATTCATATACCCTATGGATTTTATTATTTTGGAAACGGAACCAATTGCTAATGAATTCAAACAAATTCATGTTATATTGGGTCGACCATTTTTAGCTACTACTAATGTTTTAATTAATTGAAGGAATGAAGTGATGAATTTATCTTTCAGCAACATGACATTGGAACTCACTGTGTTCAACATGTGTAAACACCCCTACCACTAAGAAGATGATGATAATGAGAAGATGATGATAATGAGAATGAGGAGATTGATCTCATTGAGCCAATAATTAAGGAACACATTTAAGATGAGAATTTTATAAACTCTATGGAAATTTATTTTGCTGGTTCTTTTGAATCATAAAAGGAATTAGATTGTGATACTGCTAACATATGCCCTACACTTGATTCTATACAGGTACCTACAGGTGACAGTGACCAATTGAACTTCGAAGATATAGTACAACATGAAGAACCAAATGAAGATGAAGCACCAGAGCTCGAATTAAAGCCTTTACCGGAAGAATTAAAGTATGTCTATCTTGGAGAGCAACAGACATAGCCAGTGGTAATTTCTCCTCAAGTCACACATGATCAAGAAGGTAAGTTGTTGTCTATATTAAAAAGGCATAAAACTGCATTTGGTTGGAATTTAAAAGACATAAAAGGCATTAATCCTTTAATCTACAGACATTGAATACATTTTGAGGAAAATGTCAAAACAACCCGTCAACCACAAAAAAAATTAAACTCTTATATGAAAGAAGTGATAAAGAATAAAGTCCTTAAACTACTAGATGTAGGAATTATCTATCTTATCTCTGATAGTAAATGGGTAAGTCCAACACAAGTAGTACTAAAAAAATCTGGAATAACCGTTGTAAAAAATGAAAAGAGTCAACCAATCCCAACACGAATTCTATCTAGTTGGCATATGTGCATTGATTACAGAAAATTAAATGATGCCAATAGAAAAGATCATTTTCCCCTTCTATTTCTAGACCAAATTCTCGAAAGAGTAGCTGGACACACCCCTGCTACTGCTTTTCTTGATGGCTACTTTGGCTATTATCAAATTCCTATATCAAAGTTGAAGTCATTTCAAAATTACCCTCACCAAAGACAATTAGAAAAGTCCGTTCCTTTTTAGGACATGCAGGATTTTATAAGAGTTTTATAAAAAAGTTTAGTACCGTATCTAGACCACTTTGTAACCTCCTAATAAAAGATACACCTTTTGAATGGATTAAAGATTGTCAACAAGTTTTTGAAAAAATAACTTCTCTTTTGACATCAGCCCCGATAATGCAACCCCTTGATTGGTCTTTGCCTTTTGAGCTAATGGTGTGATGCTAGCGATTATGCCGTTGGTGCTGTTCTGGGACAAAGAAAGGAATGTAAGCCCTTTGTCATCTATTATGCAAGTATAACTTTGAATAGTGCTTAAATGAATTACACTACAACTGAGAAAGACCTATTTGTTGTAATATTTGTATTGAATAAATTTCATTCGTATTTAATCGGTTCATCTAATATTGTTTATTTTGATCATGCTACTGTGAGATATTTAATGTCAAAATAGGATGCCAAACCAAGGTTGATACGATGGATTTTTCTACTTCAAGAATTTAACGTAACAATCAAGAATAAAAAGGGCACTGAAAATATTGTTTTAGATAATCTTTCAAGACTTACAAAAGAGTCTTTAATTGAAATAACACCCATCAATAATTCTTTCCCTGATGAATTTTTGTTTTCTATAAACAAAATGTCTATGCTAATATTGTTAATTATCTTGCAACAGATGAAATGCCATATGACTGGAGTTCCCAAGACAAGAAAAAATTCTTAACAGAAGTGATAAGCTTTTACTGAGATGATCTATACATGTTCAAGTACTGCTCTGATCAAATTTTTCAAAGATGTATACCAGACGACGAGCTAAGTAGGGTCATTAAATTTTGTCATTTTGAAGCATGCGATGGGCATTTTTCTTCAAAAAAGACAGTTGCAAAATTATTGCAGTGTGGATTTTATTGGCATACATTATTTAAAGATTTACATGCATTCTGCAAAGTGTGTGAGAATTGTCAAATGGTAGGGTCTATTTCAAAGAGAAACATGATGCCTTTAAACCTCATCCTTGTCATTGAAATATTTGATTGTTGGGGAATTAATTTTATGGGCCTTTTTCCATCATCATTTGGATTTGTATACATTTTGGTTGCTGTTGATTATGTTTCAAAATGGATCAAGGCGATTCCTTGTCAGCACAATGACCACAAGATTGTGATACGCTTTTTAAAAGAAAATCTTTTGAGCAGATTTGGAATAGCTCTAGCCATTATCAGTAATGGAGGTAAGTATTTTTGTAATAAGCCATTTGAGTCTTTAATGAAGAAATATGGAATTACACATAAAATTGCTATCCTTTATCACCCTTAAACAAGTGGTCAAGTTGAATTAGCAAATAGGGAGATAAAACAAATTTTAGAAAAGACAGTTAATCCAAACTGTAAAGATTGGCCTCTTCGACAAACTGATGCACTTTGGGCATATCGTACTACTTTTAAAACATCTTTAGGAATGCAACCCTATCGGCTTGTTTATAGAAAATCTTGCCACTTATCGGTTGAACTGGAACATAAATCATTTTGGGTCATTAAAGTTTTTAATTTAAATCTTGATGATGTTAGTCATGTGCGTAAATTGTAATTAAATGAACTTGAGGAATTAAAGAATGATGCATATGAGAATTCTAGAATTATTAAGGCAAGAACTAAAGTTTTTCACGACAAAAGAATTTTTCGGAAAATATTTGAAATTAGTCAAAAAATGTTGCTTTATAATTCTCGTTTTCATTTGTTTTCAGGGAAGTTAAAGTCAAAGTAAAATGGTCCATTTGTTGTAAAAAAATTTGTATCTATATGGAGCTGTAGAAATTGAGAATCCAAAGGATGGTGTCACATTTAAAGTTAATGGTCAACGATTGAAATTATACCTAGAATACCAACCATGTGAAGCAGACACTGAAATCAATTTGAGTGACCCACCAAATTTTGATTAAGCCTTTTTGTTTTAACTTTTTGTGAATTTGTTTTACTTTTACTTCATCGTTTGAATTGATTGATTTTCTTTTTTTTTTCTTCTTTCCTTTTCCCTATGTCTTGAATGAAGTGCATTACGTTATCTCTTGTTTAACTGGGTTGTTTGACAATTGTGCTTTAGTTCACCAAATTTTTATACTCTTCATGAGTACCTCCATGAAAAGTATCTTTATCAAACATCTTAAAGAACTTTTACATGTAAAATTTCACCTAAGGAAATTGTTCTGATTTTGTAAATCACATCCTATTTGGGATCTACAACCAGAGTTAGTATCCCACGTTAAAGATCTAGAAAGATAACTACAATTGGAACTCAAAGAAATAAACGATGGTATTTATGAACTACAATTGGAACTGGAGGTAAATTCAGTAAAAGGACGAAGGTGAGTTATATTCCTTGTGTGTGTTTTTTTTGTTGTTTTTCTTCACTTTTGATTTGATTTTGCAAAATTGATTCGTTATGTTTTGATTCACTCTCCGTATAAAATGGCATATAACGGTACTCCGTGAATTTTTAAGTCGGTATTCTCAGTTTCCCACAATAACTAAAACCTCAAAATCAAGCATGGAAGAAATAAAAAAAAATTACATCAACGTTTTCATTCTCTCCCTCAAAATGCTCTTAAGAAGATTTACAAAGCTCGTTGTGAACGACTGCGTTTGTTAATGATCAATGAGATTCCTGATGACATTCGCTGGTTAATTGAAGCAAAGGTCCGACTGGCAAGTGAGTTTTCTAATTCATTTGTTTCCTACTGTTGAGTGTTAGAAAATGTATATTTATAAAGGAGAAAATCGTCATTTTACATTTCACGTCTTACTAACAACCCTTACTTTTATGTATTTAAGCTTCTTGTAATTTAATTATGTGTATTTTATTTTAATTAAGTATTTTATGTATTTTAGGGGCATCATGGTCATTTCACAATAAACGAGAGATCAGACGGCAAAATGGACATCACTTTTGAACTCAGGACGGTCGAAAACCTTAGGAGGAGCATAAAAGGAAAAATGGCACTGTTCACATGTACGGTACTAATCAAATGTACGGTACTGTCTACGGTACGGTTCACGACACTGTTCAAATAGACGGATCGATGACGTGGCATTGATCGATGATAGGGCATTGACTGATGAGGTGTCACAATCCTGTTGGACTAAAATTCTTATGTACTGTTGAACGATGACGTGGCAGCATATCAGTGGACTAAAAATCTCGCTTACGGTACATGCATTACATAGAATTATTTTCAACCAAACCGCGTTACTGTTCAAGCCGGGTCAAACCGTGTTACTGTTCAAATCGCGTGGTCAAACCGCGTACTGTTGACTGATGACGTGGCGCAATCCTGAGCGTCCAAAATGTTTTTGATCCGAAGGCCATGATTTACTTAATGTATCTATAAAAATGGGGCTCTCCCCCATAATTTCATAGCTCTGAATCCATTTTTGGACTCTATTTTTTGTAATTCCCTCTTCATCTTGTATTTTCTATGTATTTTAATAAATTCCCATTTTGCCCCTAGTTCAATTATGAGTAGCTAATTTTCTTTCAAGCTTGGGTTGAAGGTGAAGTCTCAACATGTGTCATGGGCTTTATTTGGTAAATTTATTTTCTCTTCCCCTCTAGTTTTTGTGGATGTTTTGACTTCTCGTCAACAAATAATAATAATCTTGTCTAGATACCGCCTTGGTTTCACCGGCTCTCTAGTACAAGGTTATTATTATTTGGCACGATAAGCCCTTAGCACCATATTGATTAGAGTGTGGTTTATGAGGTGTGGATTCCCCCCTCATGATTTAATTGGTATTAATAAGGAATATTTAGCCCATGATGCATGTTGATACGGATCCAGATACCAAAATATGTCATTTTAATTGATTTCTATTCAATTTATTCTCGCCATTTCAATTCCAATTTTAGGATAATCCAAATCATTTTCACCACAAATCCAACAACACTCATACAAAATGAATTCTATTTATAATTAAAATCCACCTCCTTGTGGGATCGACACTCGTCACCATTGATCTATTCTACAATAGATTCGTGCACTTGCGAGTTCAATAAAATTTGCACAACACCTACATGCCTGGTTTTGGTAAAAGTACATTTGCTAAGAAAATAAGAGCTAAGTGACTTAGCTCTAAATGTTCTCACTATGTAATACTTACTTGCAACAAACCACATTGTATAACTTTAGGAATGATTTCTATAAATCATGAAGACAAAATCAAATTCATTAAGGATGACATGAGTAAAGAATCGTTGGATGATATCTTACAATCTCTTGAGACACATCCGAGCGGATATGTTCAACGTGAAATTCATAATTCATGGAAGCTTTTCTAAAAGGAAAGTGCACAGTTTAGTCTTGGGAATCTGACTCTAAAAGACCTTATTTGTCAGTTTATAAGAAAATTGGATGAGAAGCCTATCCTTGACCCATAGAGGGCATTCAAGCCGCTATTGGACGTAAAACCAGAGGAAGATGTGAGCCACAATCACAACTACGAGTAAACATCTTTTTATTTTTATTTTGCATTATTATTATTATTATTTTTGTCTTTTCTGTGATTTTATATCTAATCATTGTTTTCTTATTCTTTTCACTGTTTGCCTTTGAATTATTGAGCCAAAAGCTTCACGCGTCATTTGACAAACACACCACCCTATTTACAGATATGTATCATTGTGTCTGTCATCAAGATCCTTAAATAGAAGATCATTTTCAAGCACTCACAAATTGTTTCTTTTTAGAATTATTCTAATGGCAGTAATTTCAAGCAGACAACTTAAGAACATTTGTGTGCTTTCTGGATTTCGCTATGGAAAATATAAGGAGTTTGTTCAGGCAGCCATAGATCTTGGTCGTGCTATAGCAGAGAGAAAACTACATCTTGTATGTGGAGGAGGTGACCGAGGGTTATCAAAGCTTGTCTCTAAAGCTATTTTAGTCCGAGGAAGCCAAGTGCTAAGTATTATCCCAAAAGCCTTAAAACCTTTAGGATGTCTACCAGACCCACAAATTGGAAAAGAGTTAATTGTCTTAAGTATGCAAGAAAGAATATTAGAAATGTTAAATCATGCTGACGCTTTCATTTTCTTGCTAGGAGATCTTGCAACTTTAGAGGCGGTAATTAACATTTGCTTCTTGGGCCCATTTGAACGTTCATAAAAAACCCATCGGTTTGTTAAATGTTACTAATTTTTATGATGGCTTAATAACATTTCTTAATCATGCAAATAAAAATTATTTCATTCCACCCTCATCCAAAAAAAACTATTTATTTGTGCTCCTCCTACTAACGCGTTACTTGATCTTTTGCAAGCTTACAAACCAGAGCCAGATCCCATGATTTTGGCGTTGGATTGGGCAACTGATGACGATGACAGTAACTCTTGTAAAAAGTGTAAATTAGATTTAACTCTCCGTTTGTAAATATTTTCTAGCAGTGACCAGGAAATGTCTTCTAAACTCTATTCCTTTATTCTAAGACATTGAGGACAATGTCTCCTTCAAGACAATTATGGAATGTCTCAGTCCTGGCGATGTTTTTTACTAATTTTTGTTGTAAAGACTAACTTTTGATAAAAATTTGAGTTGAAGATGACAGAATATATAATGTATTGTCTCTAGAAATGCATTTTTTTAATTTTAGTGTTTTGTTTCAAAAAATAATTTTTTTTAACTTCTTTTTTTTCTTTCTTTTTATCTTTTTCTCTTAATCATCTCCCTTAAGTTTTTGCAATCAGTCCCAATTTTTTAGTGTTTTCTTTAACTAAAGAAAATGAGTTTTCTTTTTCGGTGTGATCTTTTAACATTAGATAATATGATGATTTTCAAAATTTGGTATTTGTATTATCTTTGGCCTTGAGTTATGTTACACTATATTTTCCCCTTTGCATGTTGAAACATAAATTGATAAATTTGATGAGTGAAATTTATTAAGCCATTTGGAGGAATGTACATGTTATAAAAAGTCCAAAGGAGTTTTTGAACCTATTATCCTTGGAGAGTAACCTTGTTTGCCTATACAGCTTCACAATTTATTGTACAAGATCTCTATATTTCTTAAAAATAAAAAAAAAGTGAAAAAAAGAGAAAGTTTGTGTAGCCGCATCTAAAAGTTCATTGAACTAGTGGATATGAAAGATTATTTAAAGTCCTAAAAGATGACAGAAGGTTATCTTTGATCCGTTTGAGTCTTTCTAGCCAATCCTATTATAAAGTATCCATAGTTAACCCCTTTGAGCCAATAAAAAAAAAATTTCTTTGATAACCTATTATCTTATCCCACTCCAATGTGGAGTATTACCTTATGTTTTATATTTTCCACCACCCAATTATATTTGAAAATATGGATGATTATGTATTCTTGA
This sequence comes from Citrus sinensis, assembly GCF_022201045.2. Taxonomy (NCBI): domain Eukaryota; kingdom Viridiplantae; phylum Streptophyta; class Magnoliopsida; order Sapindales; family Rutaceae; genus Citrus; species Citrus sinensis. Next base: position 15,503,615 of record NC_068563.1, read on the forward strand.
TGATGGTACTATGAAAAAAAAAACATAGATATGTATATATATAAATAAATAAATAAAATAAAAAAATTCCAAGCAAACAAAAACTTGTAATCTCTAAAAAGTCCATTATTTTTCAAACATATATTTTTTTCCTATTACTTTTTTTGTTAGCCATGACCCTAACCTACGTTACGTCCTAATTAAAGCCCTTCTTGATTTAAAGGAACTATCGTCTGAAGTAAAAGCTGGTAGCATGAACCAAAAGATGTGGTGATGCATAAAAATAAAATAAATTAGTTTAGCCAATAATTCCCCTGAGTTGAGATCATCTTATTTCTACGCTGTGGGTGTTATTCTTTCATCTTGGTGAGAGCGTGTGATATTATTTTACTATTCCCTCAATCTATCACTTTTTTTAGTGACAGTTTAATTTGTGGTATATTTTCTTTTGAGAGAGTCACTCTTAATCGTAAGGTTTTGGGGTTTGATGTATCATTCTTAAAAGTGGCTTGATTAATGTAGCTCTAATAATTGATCATTTTACATGATTTTACTTAATTGTTTTGTGCGGGTGTGATTTTCTTTAGGCTAAAGATAATGCTTATACTTTTATTTGATTATTGTCATTGATCCGATGAAAGAAGTAAACACATTTTTTTTTTAAAAAGAAGAAGATTTCAATTTGGCTTTGAAATTTCTCTAAATTTTTATCGCTTAAATTGCTAGGGCCTAGCAATAAGCTGGTTGGGGAGTATGATTGATACTAAAAAGTGTACATTTAATAAGGATGCAATTATTAGTTTGTCACTTATTGTGTCCATTAATGCACTCATTATTCTTAAATTATATTAATACTCCCCAAATATATTTTTATGTTAAATTAATTCGTAATATGTTAATTTTTACCTTGTAAATATTTTTCAGGAATAAAGATGGAATTGAAATTGAAAGCAGGAACAAAGGAGGACTGCTGAAGCAATTTGGAATACATAATTGAGGAGATGTAATAAATAAATATTTAAAAAATAAAAAAATAATAGAAAAAATTAAGAGCATTGTTGCTCGTGATGGTCAAGTGGCCATCTTGGCCACCTAACTATCACACTCTTCAATGTACATATATATATAAAATAATAATAAAATAAATAAAGATAATGCATTCCTTCCCTTATATAGGCAAAGAGATGTAAGGAGTGAAGGAAGCCAATAGAGAGAGCTGAACCGAGACGTGAAATGAGAGAGCGAAGCTGAGGAATTATGTCTTTTTCTTCTTTTGTTTTGTAATCAAATTCCTTGTAACATATTTCAAAAGTTTATCAAATAAAAAGAGTATTTTGTTTTCTTTTAATATGAGTGGCTAATTTTACTAAGTTGAGGTGAATGGTGAAGCTCAAGATTTCAAACTATTAAATTTATTACTTTCTCAAGTGAGTTTTTAAGTTTAGTTTATAATTTTCTAGTTATTTTTATGTCATGTTAATCTATAGATTCTCTTGGATCTGTATGGTATTTTGACATAATGTGGACACATTAATACAGTTGTGTCACATTAGGTACTTTATTCTATATTTATCCATACACATAGTTAGTTGAGAATTAAATGATATAATAATTAACTGGTAAAAGTGAGGTAAAATATAAAAATGAGAGAATGTTAAAATTATAGTTTGAATATTGAGAATGGATCCCGTAACCTTAGCATATTTTAAAATTGATTTCTAGTGATTTCTTTTCTCGCAATTAATTTTCTTTGTTTAACAAATTGACCACTAGATTTTAAATTCCCTGTGGTTTAACCCCAAACTTACCGGGTTATATTATAACTAAATACTCTTATACTTGGGAGTAATACACTTTTGAGTCGTGTCATTAGAGATATTACCTTAAAGTATCAGTCTAAGGGAGTAAACATTAAAGGGTACCTTGGGAAGACCATCGAACTAATGTCTCAATTCAACAAAGTTAATATTGTACCACAAATGAAGAACTGTAAAACTGATAATTTAACTAAGATAACCTCTTTTGGTGCAACCTAATCAACCGATCCTATCTTGATAGGGCATATAACCACCCGTAGTGTCATTTTCTTAAAAGTAAAAAGAGTCGAATCATTGTTTATAGGGAACTGTCAATAGAGCCAATTATGAGGTACCTTAGCGATAAGAAGCTACCTGCATATAAGGATGAAGCGAGAAGATTGAAGTGTAAGGCTGCACATTATTTCCTTATCCAAGAGACCTTATATAGAATGGGTTCAATCTCCTTTATTTGAAATATTTGAGAATTTATCAAGCTAAGTATGTCAAGGAGATACATGAAGAAATTTGCAGTAATCACTAGAAAGTACAATCATTGGCACTGAAAGTTCTTCGTCAAGGATACTATTGGCCTACAATGTAGGAGAATGCCAAGAAAATGGTGAGGAGTTACGGAAATGCTAAAGGTTCACCAAGATACCTATCCTACCCTTAGAGAAATTAATGGTTATGTCCTCCCCTTAGCCTTTACCATCTGAAGTCTAGATCTCATTAACCTACTACCAATTGGAAGAGGACAAGCAAAATACGCCCTTGTTGCAATGGATTACTTCATGAAATGGGCGGAAGCAAAATTAGTTACAAGTATCACGAATAGAAAAACCATGGAATTTATTAGGAGGAGAATCTCATCTGTAGGTTTGACATTTCCAATGCCATAATCAGTGACAATGGGAGGTAGTTCGACAATGAGAGATTCTATAGCTTCTGTTCAAAACTTGGCATATCCAACTATTTTACCTCCCCAGCTCATATGTAGTCTAATAGGCAAATTGAACTGTGCTACAATAAAAAGAAAAGATAACTTAATGAATGTTTAAGTTGATGGGTGTTTGAAGTACCCCAAGTCAGAGATAGGCTTTTTAAATGCATCGAAGATACCCGAGAGAACCATAAAATAAATACTCAACCAAACAGCAATATAGAAGCTCTCTAAAAAAAAAGAAAAGCCAAACGTATATCGACTTAAAAATACCATTAGAAATAATTACAAAAATAAAAAGGAGTTTGTGAGAACAACATTGAAATAGTTCAAGTACCCTAACAGAACAAAAAGGCAGAAAAAAAGAGTTTTAGATACAAAATTCAAAAGATTGCTAATAGGCAAATAATTACGCTAAATATGCTTATGCAGAAGACAAATTACTTCTATCATTGCTTTTTTGAGCACAAGGATCAATAGAGGATGAGGCAGCAAAGAGACCATTCACCGAGGCATTCGATGGTAATGTTGACTAGGATACACTGATGATCAATGTGGGCTACCAGTTACAAATGCTCAAGGTCCTTTTCTATCCTCAATCATCTTTAAAATGACCAATTTCTCTACCCATTTCTCTATTCTAGGTACTGCCAAACCCTGATCCATGCCCCAAACTTCAGTCATTATAAAGATAAAAGCGTCATCTACCATTTGCTTTTACTGAAAAAGTAGAGCATCATATTTGGCCTGCAGCTCCTCAAAATCCTTGCCACTCGAGTTTTCTCTTCGGCTAGATCAGTAAGGCGTTCTTTCACGTTTTGATTTCCCAAGCATGCTTCTCATCATAGGATTTGTGATTCCAAAGTTTGCCTCTTAGGTTTTCAATCTTTGATTAGGCATTGGTTGTAATAGTGAGATCTTCGAGATCGTGACTTAAAGAAGGTCACTTATAGTTGACAAAAAGTGCCAAAATGAATAAATAGGAAAAAAGAAGAAAAAACATTAAAATGAGTTAGAATGAGAAAGATACTCACATCCTAACTAGCATTGAGCGATCGGCTATAGCGTTCATCTAGGCCCAACTTATCTACGTCTACCGTACCATCAAGGGTAATGTTCTCGGTAATATAGCACACAAACCTAGCCAAATGCGAGACTTTGCATTTGCTACTAGTTCCAGCTCTCCTTCAGCAAAATCTCTGAGTAAGGAAAAGAGGGACCATGATTTTCTTTTATCGGTAACTAGGGTACCCTTGGGGCTAGGAGTAGCATTATGTGACCTAGTTTCTACTCCAGAAGTACGAGGAGGACAAGTTCTCTTCACAGGCAAACTGGTATATGGGACAACTGATGAGTTGCCACTCAATTGACTAAAAAAGCATCAAACTTGTCCTTCTATGGATTCACATCTGTCAATCACCGTATATAATAAACATAGCAATTTTGGTTAAAGTAAGCAAGAAACCCAAAAAAGTAGAACTAAAAAATAAAAGAGCAGGAAATGAAGAAATTGGAAAAGTAAAACATAGGTAACAATGGGCATCACAGAAACATCCTGTAGCCATACATGGTTTGTCCTAAAAGTTGATAAGAGATTTTGATCAATCAGTCTAGCCTTCATCAACCTGTCTTGACTTAATATGTCACTCTCTTTGAAGAGCCAATATCAATTGTTCACCTTTCTACTCACCTCTTAAGTTGGGCATTTTCTCTTGATCCATGTAATAGTTACACGGTCATGAAGAGCCCTAGATGAGAAGAACACAATCATAAGGAGCCCTGGGGGAAAAGAACAATCAAAATAAGTAACCCGGGATAAAATAAAATAAAAGGAAAGGACAAATGCTGTCCTCATTTTATGAGCTTTTGACTTTCATATTCTCACCAGCAACTAGGGTATCCTGCCCCCACTTGCCGTTCACCACAAACCCGCCATATTTGTGCCCTTTTTTCAAAGAGGGATCCATCTTCACTAAGTTACCATGGTAGCCTATTTTGAAAAATAGTAGGGACATGAGGTGTCATTGTCGCTAAAAAAAGTGGTTGATTCCTAAGATGAGAATAAAATATCAATAAAGAAATAACTTGTTGAAAAAGAGAGAGTGGCAAGTTGCCACACTTGCAAAAAAACTGAAAAGTAGCTCAGCAAAATAATTGGGACCATTTGTCCTCACCTGACACGCCAACCATTACATAATAGCCCCTACAAAGGCATGTTGGATCACCTAGCAAAGTCCAACACATATATGTATGGACAACTTGTAAAATGGTGAAATAATTGGCTCTCTAAACATGCTTTAAAATGGCTTGAATAGGCACAAATGTTAAAGGACAAGAGTATCCTTGTGTAAAGAGAGAAAAAAGCCAATAAAATTGGACAACTATATGGATCGATGGACTTACTAGCATAAAAAACAACAAAAACTAGAGCAAGCTTATAATATTCGGAATTGAAATTATAAACAATATCACTCATTGGTTTAATACCTGATTCATAACTAGAAAGTTTCCATGTCACTGCTCTTTTTTAGATCATTTATTTCACTTTAACAATATTATAAATCAGTGGCATGTTGGCTAGGCACCCCAAGGCACTCCCCATAAAGAAGCTTGGTTTTATTTTTCTCATTTATTAGAATACAAGGTTGAGACTTTTTTTCAACCTCCTGCCACCACCATTGTTGACAGCTGACAAGCTCTTAATAGTCATAACACCCACAAACTAACTTGAGCATCAGAGTCTTGTTGTCAGCCACCGCTAGCTCCACCTTTGACATATTTTCTCTATTTTCCAGGTTAAGAATAGCCTTTTAGGCCAACTTTGTCCAAATCCAAACACCTCTAAATAACCCTACATCTTACATTCTTTACCCTACATCTTACATTCTTTCTCAGGCTCTAAGAGGTAAAAAAAAGTCAAACACACCTCGATTACGCGATGTACCACTTCTTCTTAGTATAAATTTGTTGTATTTAGCTAAGTTTTTGTTCCTTTTTCTTTCACCACAAAATCTAGTTAAAACATAATATATTTGTATATATATCATTTAACTAATAGTTGAATTGGACCATTAGAATTTATGTATATATTTATATTAATAAATTTAAAATGAAACATGACATTTACACATGAAACAAATAACACACAAGATGCAAGATTCAATTTACAATATGAAATAAGAAACATCGAATATAAGTAAAAGTAAACATTAATCAGGAAATTAAGGATAAAAAGTAAATTTTTAGGGTTACAATATGAAACATAGGATTTCAAACATGCAACACTTAATGTACACTTGAAATATGAAATTTGTATATAGAACATAAGACAAAAATAATGCAAAATTAGAAGTTAATTGTGCAATAAGATGCATTCAACATTATTATAATTTCACATAAAATAGTTTACTTTAAACATTAAACTATTGACACTATGTAGGCAACAATAACAACAACATGAAATGAGGCAAATAGTAAGTTTTAGGGACACTTAGAACATGAAACATGGTACATTGGACATGCATCATGTGACATGAATATGAGACATGAAATTTATACATCAAATATGCAAAACTAAAGTGAAATACATAACAATATGCATCCAATATACATGTGATAGATGATGTTATATATGAAGCATGAATATGGAATATGAAATGAACAAAAAAAGAGAATTTTTTTATACCATTTAGCACATGAAACATGAAACTCTAAAGGTGCAACATGTGAAGTGAATATGAGACATGAAATTTTTTATACAGGAAATAATAATATGAAAAATGTAAAATTGAAAGTGAAATATGCAACAATAGACATCCGATATGATTACAATATAAACATGCAACATGGTAATTTATAAATGTGCCAGACAGTGTGTTATACATGAAACATGAATGTTATACTCGAAACAAGCGAGAATGGAATATAAAAGTTTTTTGCTTTATTGACATGAAACACCAAACTTCAAATATATAACATATGATGTGAACATGAAACATGAAAATTACATGTGAAAAATAACATGAAATATGCAAAAATGAAAGTCAAATATGCAACGTTAAATATTAAACATGAGTACTATGTAAATATGCAATATGATACTTTGTACATGTACAAGATGTTACACATGAAACATGAATGTCAAACATGAAATAGATAAGAATATAAATTTTTATGGCTCTTTTTATGATATGAAACACGAAACTTTAAAGATGCAACATATGAAGTAAACATTAAATATGAAATTTATATGTAAAAAAAATGAAATATACAAATATGAAAGTTCAATACATCCAGCGTTAGGATTAAACATGAGTGATGAAAACATGTAAGATGGTATATGATACGTGTTACAAATGATGTTATACATGAAAAATGAAAATCAAACATGAAACGAGTAGGAAAACAAAATTTTTGGGTAAATTTCTTATATGAAACACAAAACTTAAAAGCTTCAACATATGATGTAAACATGAAATATAAAACTTATACGTGAAATAATAATATGAAATATGAAAAATTGAAAGTTAAATATGTAGTGTTAGACAGTAAATATGAGCATGATATAAACATGTAGCATGGTACTTAATACATGTGAAAATGGATATTATACATGAAACATGAACATCAAACATGCAACAAGTAGGAAAATAAATCTTTTTGGTGCCATTTCTAACATGAAACACCAAACTTAAAAAAGGCAACGTGTGACCTAAACATTAAACATGAAATAACAAAATGAAATGTGAAAATTGAAAGTTAGATATGCGATGTTGGACATTTAACATGAGTATTGTTTTATATAAAGCATTTAACAAAAAACAACTCTTAGTGTTATTTATGAAATATGAAACATGAAATAGGGGAGATAAGAAAATTTTGGGAGTATTTAGAATAATAAACTTGAAATAAATAACAATATACATGGAAATTTTAATGTCAAATATGAGACATCACATATAAAATAAGAAATATTTTATCTTGATTTTGATAAAATAATATTTTTCCTTCACTTTCTATTTATTTATCTTTTGCTTACTATTATTACTATTATTTCAAAAGTTTTAGTTAATATTTACCCTATTTTAAGTTTTAAAATTTTAAAACTAATCAACAGAGCAATTAGTTGATCTAGATCTTTAGTTGCCAGATAGCAGCCAATGAATGAGAGAGCCAGGCATCATGTTGGGAGATAGCCTTCAAGCATTGTATTCACGTCCAAAAAAAAAAAAAAGAAGAGGCAAAATACACCCCAGCATTTGAGACCTCGCTGTAATAATCAAGGCCATCGCAGCTACCATCGGCTGCTTGACCAGAATGTCACCTATAAGGCGACCCCTTGAATATGTCTTCAGTTTCTTTTAAATTGTTCGCATGAGAGATGGCACCATCAATTAAGTTTTCTTACGTACTTCTGAAAGTGTTTGTTTGCTGAGAAAATGCAAGAAACTAAAATGAAAAAAAAAATCAAGTGATAGATGATTTCAGAGAAATATTTCCAAATTCATTAGCTATTGAATTATGATTACAAGTGTTTATAGGTAATAAAAGATCATAAGCAATAGCTTTGCGTACCTTACTTGAAGTAAAAAATCATAACTCATAAACTTAGTCTTTAGATTGTTGGAAATATGAGTCAATATTACTTTTCTGAATTGCAAAACCACCGAAACAACAACTTCAATCAACAAACATTGACTATCAATAAATTAAAATGGATATAAAACATGAAGAATAGAACTCACTATGCATGAATAATAGGTATTGTTACTGTTTACGGTATTGTTTACTACCACTATTCATTTGATACTATTATGACACTATTCATCTGGCAACAAACATAAATTTGTTAAGGTGTGCGCGAAGCACTATCTTTTCTACCCCTCTAAATAAGGTTTTTCAATGCAAAAAAGACATGAATAAAGTGGATTGATCTCAAGGAATCAATGACACCGTTGTGAGGTTGGACTCTAAGCATAATAGTTTAAAACAGCAAAAGAAAAATTGATGAAGAAAATATGACACAGAAGGAAAGGTGGTATATTACCTTCAAGGCTTAGTGTGTTTGCTTTATATAGAGAAACTCTCTATAATATTTTTCTTAATTTAATTTGAATTAATCACCCACTTTCCTTATTTTATTTAAGGGTAAAATTCATTGCACCCCCTACTAGAGTGAATATCTTCAAAATACTCCCAAGGATACGAAAACATCACTCTACCCCCCAATTGTCGTGACTTTAAACGGTTGACTAACGTTGAATAATTAAATTACGTAATTATCCTTGTGCGAAACAGAATATTCTATTTAATAGTATTATTGGGTAAGGTTTTGATGTGACATTTCTGTCAAAAAACGTGGTAGTGTTAAAGTTTTAAATTGATTAATATTAAAATGAATATTTAATTGTTTGGTCAAAAAGTTTTAAATTGATTCCTTTTTTGGGCTTTTGATTAAAGAAAATTACAAGGCATGCCATTAAATAACACTTGTTTATAGGGATTTGCACTGTGATTTCAACCACTCATTTTGAAAGTAAAAAAAAATAATATCCTTTTCTCCCTTTGACTACAACAATTCGAATTTAAAAATCAAACTGACCATTATTTTACAGATTTAAACAAGCTTCATACCAGCAAAAAGCGCAAACATGACATCACAAAAAATCAAAAAATAACAGTAGGTATGTCGTCTTCAAGAGGAAGCTAGTTTGATGTAGAAGATGAAGATGAAGATGAAAATGAGAAGTTGGAGATCAATGGGAAGGTGCTGAAGTTCAGAAACAAAACATGTAGAGATTGTGGCTAACATGCATTTGTATACATCTGAGAGTCTGCTATAAATCCTAAGAAGTTGTACTACAAATGTGATAATAAAGGCTGCAATTTCTTCAGATGGTGGAAACCAAGTATGTACGAGTATAGAGTACTCATAAGAGGATTGGGAAAGTTGCATGAAGGTTTCGAAAGTGATGATGAAATTGGAATTAAAGATAAAAAGATGTTAGAGATGGGAATTAATAAACTTGCTGCAAAATCATTCAATCATTAGGCTGCTGTATATTATCTTGTTCATGTTGGTACTTTGCATGATGTATATGCTTAGTGTTGCTCATAACTGAAGTATGAGGGTAGAAAGTAATTTCAAGTAGAAATAAAAATAGCTGAATGAAAAACTTCCATGTACCAGAAGCTCATATATTACATTCAGTGATATGTACTTTCTGTTCAACAAAATATTACACTTATATTGTGCAGTCAATATTCACCATCACCAGCAGCATATTACATTTTGCCTTTTTAGCTTTTATGACAAGGGATTACAGACCAGACCAAATATTAACTGCAACAACCCCAAGAAATAGTAACTTAGCCTAACTAATTAGTTTAAATTATAAAATTAACAATTCCAAAAAAAATGAGCACACACACTGCATCTCAGTTTTTAAAGTCTACAATTAGGTTTTAATTACAAATATATACTGCACTGTCGTAGCAGTGTATTCAAAAGCACATCAAAATATCAAAATCAGCAACACCATTTTCTATAAATGTCCATACTGCTGCCATCATGCCATTCACTGTAATAGTATTTCTCTGCAACATAAAGCCCCACTTAGTAGTTACCATTTTGCCAAAACAAAAGATTAATTTTTGAAGAAAAATAAAAAATAATATCTTATATGTAAATATAAACATTATTTTTTAAACAAAAAGAAAAAACTTACAGCTAATTTGAGCGGCTACTTTGCCGTTCAAATCTCTCTTTGTTTGAACTAGGCCAGATTGTGGAGTAGTCCCACCAGATTTGTCTCCCCCTCTAATTTCAATGCCTCTTGTTGGTGGCACTGAAAATTGATCTTCACATGTGTTTGTTGTTGTTAATGCATTCCTTTGTCTCTCTTTTCCTCTGCTTATTCATGTTGCTTCCTTTGTTGCTGTTGCTGCCTTCTTTGTTGGTGAACCCCTTGTTGATTGTTCTGGGTAGGCGTAGAAGATTAGGTGATGGTTCAGCTGCTGACCCACCATGTGTTGAGTCTCCAGCAGCATTCATTCTTGTAAATGATGTTCCTAAGCTTGAGGCTCCTGCCAAGTTCTTGTGATGCTTCTGTTCAACATAATTAAGTTAATTTGTAGTTTATAAGGTTAGTACACTGATAACTCTATGAAATAAGGGTTATCATGACACTTTTAGGCTTAAATCAATAATACTTAGAGAGTAAATTATGTGTTTCTATTGCATTTTTGTTACATTTTGCATAAATAATCATTTTAGTTAGTCTTAATAAGTTTTGCTCAATTTAAAGTAATTTGTGCTCAAATTGTGTGCATAATTGTAGGTTTCCAGAAGCTTATAATTCATGGAAGGAATGCTATGCAATAGGCTTGCAAAAATAAGAAAAGAACATGGCTACAAAAGAGTTGAAACAAATCTGGAACAGTGTAGTTGCTGTAGCTATTTCTGTAGCAATCCTGGAACAACGATAGAGAAAATTCTGCACGGGATAACTGCAGAATTGCGATCTGCAGTTTCCTAATCTGACTTATGCGCGCCCTAGGATTCCGTTTACCCTAATTTTCAACTATAAAAGAAGCACACATCATAAGGAAAAGAGAGGGCCGTCCCCCAAGGAGAAAAACACAAAGAAACAAAAGAAAAACAAGATTCAAGAGAGAGATTAAGGGCTGCACAAGAGGAGAATTTGCAGAAATCAATTTGGAGCTCAATCATTCTTATTCTTCTCTTGCTTTCTCATTTTCTATTTATTTATGGGGATGTGTTTCATGGCCAAAACTTTGTTCTTTATTTTTCTTTTGCAAACCATGAACTAAATTTATTTGTAGTTGAGTGATAAATAATCTTGATGGTTTATTGACTGAATATATGTGTTGCTGCATGTTTGCTGTAGCAGTTTGTTTTGATAGTATTTATTTTTATTCATTATTTCGGTTGATCACCCATTTAATGATATAAGTTAGGAGAGAGCCGCAAAAGGGCCTATCTTAGTGGAACATATCAGAACAATACTTGATCTTAAATTGAGTTTTCCGGATTGAGTTTTACTTGAGTCCCGAAAGGGCCATGCTTGATTTAAGATTAGTGATAAACTAGACATAATGATTCACCTTGTAGGGTAAATAGAACCTAAGCGTGTAATGTTATATCTTATGTTGGCATAACAACTGATCACTGTTAGGTTGCATATAGATATAAGATATCCAACATGCGGCGGCTGAGGATACATAAGGATTCTGCCCCATGTTGTAGCAAATACTGTAGCAACTGAGCCAACCATTAGAAAATAGTCAAGACCATTAAGAGAGTTTATTCACTCAACTGCTCTATATTTTCATTGTTTTTATCCTTGAGTTTGACGTGATAATCTACTTTGTTGCATTTTATTTATTGTGTTTTTATTTTAATTAGTAAATTAGTTTTATCAATTGTTTATTTTATTTTAGCACAAAATCTACACTGTTAAGATTGCTGTAGCAAATCTGATAACATCAATCCCTGTTGAGATGATCTTGAATACTCATCACTTTATTACTTGTTGTGTACACTTGCACATTGACACCAATAACATTATTATTTATACACCAACAAGTTTTCTGCGCCGTTGCCGGGGATTGATTGTTCTTTGTAAGTTGTGAAATTAGTTTTAATGGTGCTAATTTTTTTTTTGTTTATTTTGTTGATATAGGTGATCTAGCAACTCTTGCATGCGCAAATATAAATCGGTTGAATTCCAATTTGATCCAGAAATTGAAAGAACTGGAAGGAGATTGAGAAGAGAGCATCAGAAATTACAAGCCACTGTAGCAATGGATGATTTGCAAGATTTGAGAAACTCGAACCATAGAGAGGGGATACAACAGTCAATGTACATGAAGGTCTGAATGGACAATTTGTTCAAAGGCAACCAGGGAACAACAACATTATTCACATGACGAACGATAGAGATAGAGCCATTCGAGACTACGCAGTGTTGACTCCTCAAGCCATACATCCGGGAATAGTTAGACCCAACGTTCAAGCTAAAAATTTTGAGCTCAAACCAGTGATGTTTCAGATGCTACAAACAGTGGGGTAATTTAATGGACTGCCATCAGAAGATCTTCATCTATATCTTAAGCTATTTTTGGAAGTGAGTGATGCTTTCAAGATTGCTGGAGCATCGCATGAAGCATTGAGACTCAGGCTTTTCTCGTTTTCTTTGAGAGATCGAGCAAGAGCATGGTTGAATTCTCTACCACCAAATTCTATCACTGCATGGAATGACTTGGCTGATAAATTTTTGATGAAATACTTCCCGCTAACCAAGAATGCAAAATTGAGGAATGAGATTACATCTTTCCATCAACTTGAAGATGAGAACTTGTATGATGCATGGGAAAGATTTAAGGAGTTACTCAGAAGATGTCTTCATCATGGTATTCCTTACTGCATACAGTTGGAAACTTTCTATAATGGTCTCAACCAAAGCACTAGATTGATGGTGGACGCTTCAGCAAATGGGGAATTGTTATCTAAGTCTTACAATGAGGCTTATGAAATTTTGGAGAGGATAGCCAACAATAACTATCAGTGGCCATCAACTAGACAAGCTGCAGCAAGAGGAACAGTAGGAGTTCATAACGTAGATGCCTTGACAACATTGTCAGCCCGAGTAACTTCATTAACAAGGACGGTAAATGCTATGACTATTGCTCCAGCAACTGTTAACCAAATTTCTGATGTGTCTTGCGTTTATTGTGGAGAAGGGCACTTATTCGACAATTGTCCTGGGAATCCAATTTCAGTCAATTATGTGGGTAACTTTAATAAACAGAACCAGGACAATCCATATTCAAACACTTACAACCTTAGATGGAGACAACACCCAAACTTTTCATGGAGTAATCAAAATCAGCCTGCTGTAACATTCAGTGGACAGAACGTACCTTCTCAACCACCTAGATTTTATCTACAAAATCAAGAGAAAATAAGCATCAACAATGATCAACTTAGCTCCCTTGAAGAATGAAGCAGTTGTCCAAAGTCATACTGTATCTTTGAGAAACTTGGAAAATCAAATTGGACAGCTTGCTGCAGCATTGAGTAACAGACCTCAAGGTAGTTTACCCAGTAACATAGAGAACCTAAAAAGAGAAGGGAAAGAGCATTGCAAAGTGATTAGCTTGAGATCTGGAAAGGATGTTGATAGTCCCGTTGGTGTACCAAAAAGAAAAGCTAATTCCACTTCAATCTAGAAAGAAACTCAAAGTGAAAAAGAGCCACAATCCTCCACTTCACAGCACATTGATGAGAGCAGTCAAGCTGCAACATTTGCCGAAAATGATGATCCAACACTTGTGGATAACAAGGTTGTAGCACCAACCCAGAACATGGCAAAAGAGAAGCAGTCTGCACAACCTGCTGCAGCACATCAGTTTAGGCACCCACCACCCTTCCCTCAAAGATTTCAAAAATAGCAACAAGATAAGCAATTCAGCAACATCTTGGGAGTGCTGAAACAACTACATATCAATATTCCTTTTGTGGAATCTCTAGAGCAAATGCCAAATTATGCGAAATTTTTGAAAGATATCTTGACAAAGAAAAGAAGACTTGGAGAATTTGAGATAGTTGCTCTAACACGAGAGTGTAGCCGAATGCTTCAGAGTAAGATACCGCAGAAGATGAAGGATCCAGGAAGCTTCACAATCCCATGCTCCATAGGCACTAAATACAGTGGCAAAGCACTTTGTAATTTGGGGGCTAGCATCAATATCATGCCTTTATCAGTGTTTAAGCAATTGGGAGTTGGTGAATGTAGACCAACAACAGTGACTTTACAACTTGCTGACAGATCCCATGTATATCCAGAAGTTAAGATTGAAGATGTGTTGGTGAAGGTGGATAAATTTATTTTTCTAGTGGATTTTATTGTGCTAGACTTTGAGGCAGACAAAGAAGTGCCAATCATTCTAGGGAGACCTTTCTTAGCCACGGGAAAGACTTTAATTGATGTTCAAAAAGGAGAATTAACCATGAGGGTAAATGACCAGCAAGTTACATTCAATGTGCTGGATGCCATGAAGAGTCCCGATGAGATTGAAGATTGTAATTTTATTAGTGTTGTGGACTTTGTTGTAGCAAAAAGATTACACAGTTGCTGCAGTAAGGAAGAAATCAATGCTGTAATATTTGAAGAACTTGATGATGAAAATCATGGAGCAGCTAACATAGCATGGTCAGGGGAGAAGCAACCCTTCAGAATTGACGAGCAAATCCAGCAAAGGGAACTTACTCCAAACCAACAAGAATTCAAGGTTAATGGGCCGAGAGTGAAGCACTATATGGGAGATGATGTGAACAACCTAAAGAAGGATCGGTTCTTGAAGGATCTAGGTTGAGGAAACAGGCAAGGTCATGCTGAAAGACCTAAAATCAAGCGCTAATTGGGAGGCAACCCAATAAGGGAAGTTGTTTCAAGTTTTTAAGGCATTGAATTTAGCTTTTAAATTATTTAATTTTTCTTTTTGTTATTTTAAGTGTGCATCTAATTTTTTGTCTTGTGTTAAATTGAAGCAAGTAAAACAAACAAAAAAAAAACAAAAAAATGCCAAAAAAAACAGGAGGAAATTACTGCAGCTTCACTTACAGCATGACATAACAGAAGATTCTCAAACAACATAGGAATTCTTGCTTTTGCAGCAGCAAATGGATTGATCAGATTTTATAATAAGGAGCGTTTGAGAAGTGGATCAAATAAGAAGTGACCCTTTACAGCCTATGCTGCAGTAGTGCTTCCAGCAACAGGGGAGTACCCCTACACGCAAGTTTAATTTACTTTTTTCTACAAAACTTTTCTTTCATTTAGTTTTAATTTTCTGATTCATTCTTCATGTCCTTTTATTTAGTGTATGCATGTCTGGTTTATGTGGTTTTGTTTTGTGTGCTTGTGAGGACACAACACCACTCAAGTTTGGGGGGGTTGTGTTTCTGAGTGCATGTGTTTGTGTTGTGTGTTGTATGTTGTGCAAAGCTCTGTTATCTAATATTTGTGTATGGATTTGAAAACCTAATGAAAATAAATTGAGTGTTATTAAGTAATTATGAGAATGCCAAGTAGAGATAGTTATAGATGGAGGTTGAAATTCAGTCCCGACACTTAGACTTTGGTTGAGTTTTATGAGAATGCTGTAGCAGAGCCAGGAAAACGAAAAAAAAAAGAGTAGAAAATATCTCAAGTTTGGGGGAAAATTTTTGTTGGACTGTGCCTGTTATGAAATAAATTTTGCTCCAATGGTTTAAGTTGCTGAGTAACTAGGGTTGAGTATGCACCCCATATGCAAACTTGAGTCCAAAGGCAACACGAGCTACGAGCAGTGCTACAGCAATTAAAAAAAAGGGAAAAAAAGCAGAACAAGAAAAGCAAAAAAAAAATGATGATAAAGAGGTCCGCTACCTAGGATACTGAGTAACCTGGTCTGTTCATGAGCCCCATGTTCAACCTTGAGTCAAAGGCGTCCAAATGTATGACCTAGATATAACATCCTGAATGCGTTGCTGTAGCAACTCTGACATGTACTTTGAATGAGTAATTGAGTGTCGTCATTACAAGTGATAGGCATTCACATGAAAGCTCAATGTTGCATTAAAGGGTTTAACTGAAAAAAAAAGTATTATTATTGTAGCACAGTTTGAGTTTATTTGTGAATTCTACTCCCCCATATGTGAAAATATTTGTGTTCTATCTCTAAATTATATGTCTATGTAATGTTGTAGCACCTCTGGAATTTGATCAAAGTGGCGCACACACACACTTTGGATAGAATGAAGCCTAAGCCTAGAACTAAATTGCTATGGCTATTTTGCGTGATTAAGAGTGTGATCTGAGGGTGGAAGAATCCTTGCAAATCTGATGACAGAGCTAAGTTATTTGTTGCATGATTGTGTGATTGAAGTGTTAGCGTTGTTGTCATTACTTGAGGACAAGTAATGGTTTAAGTTTAAGGGTGTGATAACTCTATGAAATGAGAGTTATCGTGGCACTTTTAGGCTTAAATCAATACTACTTAGAGAGTAAATTATGTTTTTCTATTGCATTTTTTTTTACATTTTCCATAAATAATCATTTTAGTCAGTCTTAATAAGTTTTGCTCGATTTAAAGTAATTTGTGCTCAAATTGTGTGCATAATTGTAGGTTTCCAGAAGCTTATAATTCATGGAAGGAATGCTATGCAATAGGCTTGCAAAAATAAGGAAAGAACATGGCTATAAAAGAGTTGAAACAAATCTGGAACAATGCAGTTGCTGTAGCAATCTTGGAACAACGATAGAGAAAATTTTGAGCGGGATAACTGCAGAATTGCAATCTGCAGTTTCTTAATCTGACTTATGCGCGCCCTAGGATTCTGTTTACCCTAATTTTCAACTATAAAAGAAGCACACATCATAAGGAAAAGAGAGGGCCGTCACCCAAGGAGAAAAACACAAAGAAACAAAAGAAAAATAAGATTCAAGAGAGAGATTAAGGGCTGCACAAGAGGAGAATTTGCAGAAATCAATTTAGAGCTCAATCATTCTTGTTCTTCTCTTGCTTTCTCATTTTCTATTTATTTATGGGGATGTGTTTCATGGCCAAAACTTTGTTCTTTATTTTTCTTTTGCAAACCATGAACTAAATTTATTTGTGGTTGAGTGATAAACAATCTTGATGGTTTATTGACTGAATATATGTGTTGCTGCATGTTTGCTGTAGCAGTTTGTTTTGATAGTATTTATTTTTATTCATTATTTCGGTTGATCACCCATTTAATGATATAAGTTAGGAGAGAGCCGCAAAAGGGCCTATCTTAGTGGAACATATCATAACAATACTTGATCTTAAATTGAGTTTCCCGGATTGAGTTTTACTTGAGTCCCGAAAGGGCAATGCTTGATTTAAGATTAGTGATGAACTAGACATAAGGATTCACCTTGTAGGGTAAATAGAACCTAAGCGTGTAATGTTATATCTTATGTTGGCATAACAACTGATCACTATCAGGTTGCATATAGATATAAGATATCCAACATGCGACGGCTGAGGATACATAAGGATTCTGCCCCATGTTGTAGCAAATACTGCAGCAACCGAGCCAACCATTAGAAAATAGTCAAGACCATTAAGAGAGTTTATTCACTCAACTACTCTATATTCTCATTGTTTTTATCCTTGAGTTTGACGTGATAATCTACTTTGTTGCATTTTATTTATTGTGTTTTTATTTTAATTAGTAAATTAGTTTCATCAATTGTTTATTTTATGCACTGTTAAGATTGCTGTAGCAAATCTGATAACATCAATCCATGTGGAGACGATCTTGAACACTCATCACTTTATTACTTATTGTGTACACTTGCACATTGACACCAATAGCATTAGTATTTATGCACCAACATACACCTAATCTTCACAAATTCATATTAGTCCCAACATATAGTGACAAAACTATAATTTACATCCCAAAAAATGTTAAAACATCAGTTAACCCCCATATGTAGTTATTCTAGGTGGGGGTAATTTGAAGATAACATAATAGTGATGACAAATGCTTGGGATAATTAATTTTTAAACTGTAAGCAATTTCAAATTGACCAATATATGCTTGGTCTTTTTATGTACGTTGACTAGATCAACAGGGCAGTCTTTTATATTGTGACCAATACCCCGATAGTATGAACAACATACTTTGAACCTTATTCTATGTGTTGGTGGTTCATCAGCCTTCATTCTTCTACTGTCTTAGGTCTGCCAGGTGGTCTTTGAACAATTGGGGGTAATATTTCATCAGCCTCAACATGTGGCCATTTAGATTTGTCCGACAATGGATGAATAATGCCAGCATAGCATCTCAAATATGCATCCTTTAGGAAACAAAGGGCAACATACTTCTTATAAGTAGCCCTAATGTGAGCTATATAAGGCATTTCATACTTACAAGGTAAGCCCCTGATCTGCCACAAGCCACAACTACATGTATGCTCATCAAGGTTGACAATATAAGACTCTTGCCCTGTTTCAACTTCATATAAGGCATCACTTGCTGGTATGATGTGATAATTCCTACCAAATTTCAGTATGATGTTAAGCTTTTTGTTAATAAAAGTAGGAACATCAGTTGGCCACTTTAAATAACTTTGTCTTCTCTCAGTTATTGCTTTTATCATGCGCTTCCTAATGTGCTCCACCAAAGCTATAACTGATGCTTCCCTCATATCACCAAGCCATGCATTCCAACTCTTTGTCATGTTGTTTGTTGTGTGATCACACTTTACAAACTTATCGAAGGCATGAACTGACTAATGCTTGGGATTTAACTTTCTCAGCCATTGAAATGCATGTTCATCAATTTTTCGTATGCCATTCATTGCCTTTACAAAAACATCTTTACTTAGATGCTCTAACTACTCTCCAAAACTCATCCATTAATTCCACTTATGGGAATCTTGTCTTGAGATTTGCAAATACATATCTTGCACAGAACCTATTTTGTGCTCTAGTGAACTCCAAATGAAGTGTATTAAGTACTCCCTTTTGCCTGTCAGACATGAATGTCACCTACCTATCATCAGCTAAATACTCTTGCAAGTGGCCCAAAAACCAAGTCCAGCTATCAGTATTCTCATATTCAGCCACAGAAATTACAATGGCAAATATGCCTTGATTTGCATCCAAACTTACTGCTGATAGTAACACACCTTCAAATGACACTTTAAAGTGATAGCCATCAAGCCATATGAATGGCCTACAACCCTCCTTGAACCCATCTCTAAGGCTTGGGAAGCTCACCATAAACCTTTGAAACCTGCACTTATCAGCAGGTGTGTCCTGCTTTGTCACCTTTAACAAGGCCAATGCTCTAGGCATTTGTTATTTGATGACATTTGCATAATCCCACAATGACTTGAAGATCTCAACATGGTCACCACCAGCAGCTGATTTTAAAATTCTTCTCTTTGCCCTATAAACCTTTTGTGGAGCAACGGTCACCCCATGCATTTTTTCAGATCATCTACAAGTGTGTCAACACCTATCCTTATATCAGCAAGCACTCTATAGCGGTATTTTCTGAAATATAAGTGTGCAACCCAAGAGGGGGGTGAATTGGATTTTTAAAATTTTCTTAGCAAATCCACACAACAAGCAATCTAATGTCTTAATCAAAAATGAAAGCAATAAGTTCAATAAAAGCACAATAACTAATAAGTAAGGGAGAAGAGAAACAAACACACGAATTTTTACGTGGTTCGGCAAACCCCGCCTACGTCCACGCCTCCAAGCGATCCAAGCTTGAGGATTCCACTATCCAAGCCTTTCCAAGGCTTCAACCGTTTACAATTGACTTCAAGGTGTCAATGAACCTTTACAACAAAGAGATTATCTCCCAATCTCTTCACTCAATTGTCTCACACACTCAAACTCTTACAATTAAGATGAAGAAATGAAAGTTACAATGAAACTCACTCAATGAGTAGATATTCAAAAATGAAGAACAAGAAATGATTCAATGTTTTGTGTTTTACAAGTTGGAGGCTCAAGATATCTCGTGTGCTTTTTGTTTTTGCTTGTTGGAAAAGTTGAAAATGAGTTGGATTTGAGTTCTTATAGTTTGAGCTCAAAAACTAGCCGTTATGCACATTTTGATCGTAACTAGATTGCCGGTTATGGACATCCAGTTAGCCGCTTAATGTTACCATTACAGCCACAATTTTGAATTTCTGAATACCCGGTATGCCGCTTTGTCAAATCCGGATTGCCGCTCATGCTCAGAAGCTTACTGCCCAACAATCGAATTTCTATTTGTTAGGATCCGGTTAACCGCTTGCTACAGTGAAATATTTTCCAATTTTATAGTTTGACCCTAAAACTTTATAAAACAGTATTATGGCCCAAATGTTATGAAACTTTGCAAATAGGTCCAATTTTAGAATTTCTAAATATTACTTTGTCAATCCCAAAACTTTCTGAAATTCTGATTTCACCCAAACTATGTGAAATTATAGAATGACCCAAAATATCTAAATAGTTTCAAATAGGTCCAAATCTGAAATTTAAAACAATATCAAAGGTTCTAAAATACATTCATTTTAGTCCAAAACACTTTGATTCTATAACATCATTTTCTTATTATAAAAACACAATTCATAAATCATTGTTTAATCAATACATGTGGTTTGTTATCATCAAAATCAATATCTATAGCTATATAAGAAAAAAACACTTTCTAGCTATCCAAGCTTCAATTACCTCACGATTGTTATCGAGGCCTTCACATGTGTGTATGTTATGCAAAGTCTGAATCTTAAAGCATTTGCCCCAATTTTGAAGTGCAGCATATACTCTAAATGGGTATTTGTCTGTATAGCAGCCACAAAAAATGTTTTTTTTCTCAAAATTGATCCTTCTACCCCTAAAACTGTGTTGAATACAGTAATCTTTCAAAGCCCATGCAAATTCTCTGAAATTCTTGAACACGATTCCCTTTCTAAATCGATTCCCTTTCTGAAATTCTCGGGTTCTGCTGCAGTGGTGGGTTTAGTTGTGGTTTGTGTTTCAGGATTGTTAGCTTCTGCTTCAACTTCAAATTCAGTTGTGGTTTGTGTTTGCACTGTATCTTCTGCTTTAGTGGTGGCCACAGGTATAGACTCTGGTTATGAAATGAAGACCCTACAAAATTTGGTCTCTGAAATTTTTCTTGAACTTTTTTTTGCCACTAACTTTCTTTTACCACTTCTTTTTCCAGTAGCAGTTGCATGTACCTGTTGTTGTGCTTCAACATTGTCAGTTGGTTGCCTCTAAAACACAGACAACACACTCTGAGGTTCAGAATCAGGCCCAGCAACAACATCTACTATATCATCATCCTCAAACAACCTCATTTTAATTACATTCGTCACGTTAAGTGGTATTATGGTCATGTCAAACACAATCTCTATAAACTTCTTCTCATTGTACAACTGTCATATCTGATACAACTCATGATCATTATTTATTGTACCCTTCTTCTTATTCTATGGCAGTGTAACTTCAATAATGAATCTCTCATCTCTATAACTATTTCTCCCAACCATTTTTTTCATTGCAGTATTGATCATAACAACTCTACTGTCAGGGTCAATGAGGCCAACCTCAAAAGTTTCACTGAGAAACCTGACAATGCCTTTCACCCTCAACTACAAATGCGATAATAAAAGCATTACAAATATCAATAACAACACTAATGTAGGCATCATATCTAAAATTAAAATCAAAACCAAAATATTCATCACCAAAACCTAAATAACCACTTTTTTTAATCTCCAACTGCAACTTATTTGTAAAGGAAATATTATAAATTGTTAATGGTACAATGAAAACAAAATGCCCCAATTCACTAAGAACCAGGGTTTAAACCTATTTTTCTTCAAATAATAACAACAATAGCACAAATTTTTCATATAAACAGGTTATTCTTCTAGTTAATATTGTCTTGTATTCCCCTGAAACCCTGCTAAACGCATTTTAATGGATATAATTGAATAAAAAAAATAAATTCCTTACCTCTACCATCGTAAGGTTGTTGTTACCAGCAACTACTCTCCAATGGTCTTTTTTTTTTTTTTTTTGTCTTTCGAACAAAAAATGTCTTCTTTATGACCAATATTTTGATGCTCTCTTTCAAAATTTCTCTCTTTAAACTGTGAAGAAGATGATGGTTCGCGCCAAGAGAAAATGACCCTCTACTGTTTTTACATTTAACCACTTATATATTTTCTCATTAAAAATTTTGAAAATAACTTATTTTATATTACCCTATATAAAATTATAAAATTCTAGGGAGTAGTTGAAAGGCTGCCTTGATTTGACATGTCAAAATTCTCTAGGCTAACGTTCATTACGGTGTTTGTTTCAAATACGATTTTGCCCTTTAAGCTCGTTACTTTAAAGGGAAGATCACGGCAATTGGGGGGGTAGAGTGATGTTTTCGTATCCTTGGGGGGTATTTTGAAGATAGTCACTCTAGTAGGGGTGTACAATGAATTTTACCCTTTATTTAATTTAGTTATATATGTATCTCATAATTTGATTCAACTTCAATAATACAAATCATATCTAAACTTGACTTATTTAACTCTTATTTTGTAATTAAATCAAAACATATGACTAATTTCAAATCAAACAAAGAAAAAAGATTACTCTCACTTCCCTCAAATTAGGATATTAGTATTTTGAAATACCAATAAAGCTCCAATAATCCCCTAAAAAATTGAAAATGCCTTAATTTCCTTCATCATAGAGTTTAATGCATATGAACTAGTACCATTTGGGCTATAAACCAACTCGAACAACTAACCATACCACAATAATAATTCCAATAATTTTTAAAAGTAATTTGAGTTATAAAATAAATTGTAAGAGTAAGAACTGCTACTAGAATTTGGAAATTTCCAGCACCAGTGTTCCAAATTCGAAAAATCATTACAATTAACGTATTATGAGTTTTTGAATAATAAACATATGGATAGAAATATAAAGATACCTAGTTTAATAAATTGTAAGGTTTAATGTCTGAGACTTAATGAAAATAACAGTTGTATAGCATGTTTAATGTCTGAGACTTAATGAAAATAACAGTTGTATAGCATTTAATCTACAATATTCACAGTTTCATATAACCAAGTAGCACTATTTCCACTAAATAACAACATAAATCAATACATGACCATGCATTCACAATTTTATCAATATAACACACAAAATTATTCAATTAATCACATAAAATCATAAATAAAATCAGAATTTAAAAAGATTGTAAATATTACCTACCTTAAAAACTAAATAAAAAATAGATACAACATCAAAATCTTCTCTTCTTCCTTTTAAAAAAAAACGTATATGTGTTTACTCTTCTGTATTATGCTGTATTCATTTCTTTTTTACCTCTAGGGCTTTTAAAAAAAATAATGTAGAAGGAGTTTTATAAAACCAAGTCTTTTAATACCATTACTCATTAAGGGTTTATTTCCTTTTTTAAAAAATGTAATGAATTGAAAAATCAGATAAAAAGCAAGTGATTTGCAATTTAAAATTTAAAGCACATTACAATATGATTAACCTAAAATACCATATTCTATAAAATATATATTGTTAATAATAATAATAAAAAGGCACCAAATAATGGGTGTTACAATTTCTCCCCTCCTTAAGAGAAATTTCATCCTCGAAATCTAGAACCTCACCTTATTCCTCTTTTAGCTGAGGGTACTTCTCCTTAATATTTGCCTTTCGCTCCTAAGTAGTTTCCTCCCCAAAATGATTTGCCCAATGAACTTTCACTGAAGGAATAACTCTCCTCCTTAAAACTTGTTCCTCCCTGTCTGGGATCTCCATCAATTGCTCCTCATATGACATATCATTTGAAATTTGGATAGGCTGGTAATCCAAGACATGTGAATGATCTGCCAAGTACTTCCTTAACATCAACACATGAAATACATTGTGAAGCGTCAAAAGGCTTGGTGGCAAAGCCACTTGGTATGGCATTATGCTAATTCTTTGTAGAATCTCAAAACGGTCAATAAAACTGGGGCTAAACTTACCTTTCTTCCTAAAATAGAAAACTCCTTTCCACGATGAGATTTTCAAGAAGACATGGAACTCACGATCATTTCTACATTAATCAGCATAATTCTTCTACCTACTTAGAGCTACACGGAGATGCTCTAGTATCAACTTAATTTGTCAGTAGTAATCTAAACTAATTCTAGCTTCAACAGTTTCTTTTCGCCAATCTTGTCCCAATGAATAAACGACTTATACTTCCGCATATATAAAGCTTTAAAAGGCGCAATGCCTATGCTACAGTAGAATATAATATTATAGGCAAACTCCATTAACGAAAAACCTTCTAAATCCAAAACATAAGCTGGTAATATGATCTCAAGAGTTTGGATAGTCTTCTCTGACTTTCCATCACTCCCAAATTCTTTCTCCAAACCACCCAAAATATTAGATTTGAATCATGGATTTTATCTGAAATAATAGACATTAACACTACATGTAATCTCACTTTCTCATTTATAAAAAGTTGCCTTAGCTTATAACACTTGTCAGTACTTTTCATTGGCAAAATATGTGCTAACTTGGTCAATCAATCCATAACAACCCATATCGAGTCACAATGTTTCCTCGAGTAAGGCAATCGACTCACTAAATCTATAGTGATGTGCTCCCACTTCCACTGTAAAGTAGGGAGTGACTGAAGAAACCTAGCAAGTCTTTGATTGCTCAATTTTTACTTGCTAACATACTAAGCATTTCGAAATATAATCAACAATATCATCCTTAATATTCCTCTACTAGAAATTTTACTACAAGTTTCAATACAATTTAGTGCTCTCAGGATTAACACTAGAGGTTGAGTCATGGCCATCATAGATAATCTCCTTTTCAACCCATCCTCCACTAATACAGAAAGTCTTCATCCAAACCACAGAAAAACATTTTCATCAATTCTGAATGTCTAGCCTTCACTGCCTCAAATTTTTTTTTGAGTTTTGGATCTTTACTCTATGTAGCCTTAATTCGATCAATCAAGCTTGAACCCTCAAATGGGATAAAACATCAGCCTGCCTTTGTAAAACAACTTCAATTTCTTTCTTTTTCAAATCCTCCAGTGTGTGACGCTAAGTAGTAATCATACGTGCCAAGCAACCTGATGACCTCCTATTAAGAGCAACAACCACTATTTTTGCCTTACCACGATGATCATTAATTGAAAAATCATAATCTTTCACTAGTTCTAAACATCTCCTTTGTCTCAGGTTTAATTTTTCTAAGTGAATAAGTATTTGAAACTCTTGTTATCTATATAGATTTCACAAGTTTCACTATAAAGATAATGTCTGTTAATCTTTAAGCTAATGACCAGAACTGCTAACTCTAAGTCATGAGTTAGATAATTCTACTTATAACTCTTTAAATGTCTAGATACATATGTAACTACCTTACAATGTTGCATCGACACATATCGTAGTCTCTTTCCAAAACATTAATATAAAAGACATAACAACTGTCGCGAGAAGGAACTATGAAAATAGGAACATAAACTGGTCTATTATTCAATTCTTAGAAGTCTTCTGCATTCCTCACTCTATTCCAACTTGGCATTCTTCCTAGTCAACATTGTTAATGGAGCTTCAAAACTAGAGAATTCATTGACAAATCGCCTATAAAAACTAGCCAAACTCTAAAAGCTTATAATCTCAGTAACATTAACTAATTTTAGCCAATTTACCACAACCTTAACCTTAATTGGATCAATAGAGATGCCCTCTTTGGTAACAATATACCCTATAAAAACTACTCAATCAAGCCAAAACTCACACTTCTTAAGTTTTGCATAGAGCTTCTTCTCTCGGAATGTTTGAAGAACTATTTTTAAATGTTCTTTATGCTCTTTCATGATTTTAGAGTACACCAAAATGTCATCGATGAACACAATAATAAATCAATTAAGGAAACACTCGAAGACTCTGTTTATCAAGCCCTAAAAGTTGTTGGAGCATTGTTAACCCAAAAGGCATCACAAATAACTCATAATACTGTCTTAAGCACATCTTCATTCTTCACTTTCAGTCGATGATGCCTAGATTGTAGATTAGTTTTAGAGAATATCGTTGCAATTTGTAATTTATTAAAAATATCATCAATGAAGGGGAAAAGGTATCTATTATTGATAGTAATTGAATTCAATTGTTGGTAATCAATGCATAACCAAATAATCTATCTATCTTCTTCATAAACAATATTGGAGCTCCCCAAGATGATACACTAGACGAACCTTTATTAGAAAGTTCATATAGTTAAACCTTTAATTCCTTTAACTCAAAAGGTGGTATAAGGTAAAGCGCTTTAGAGATAAGTGCAGTGCCAAGCAGTAAATCGATAGAAAATTGAATTTCTCAATCAAGAGGCAAACTAGGAAAATCCTTTGGAAATAAATTTGAAAACTCTCTAACCACCTAAATATTCTCAAGGGAAACATCACCATTACTATCAATCACTATGTAAGCTAAAAGGCCTTCACATTCATTTGCTAAAATCTTACTAGCTTTAAGTCTTGAAACCATAATTTTATTTCTCCAAGAACTTGCCATGATAACCTGCAAACCAATCCATCCCTAAAATAACATCAAAGTCAAGCATTACAATCAGTAACTAATCAACAAGAAATTTTCTATCTCCAAAACTAATGAAACAAGACTTATAAACTTGATTCGCAATCATGTTATCACCTATAAGAGTTGCAATAGACAAGCAACATCCAAGTAGCTCGGTATTTTAATTTGCATGATAATCAAATGCAATTGATACGAAAGAATGGATTGCACCATAATAAAACAACACGCTAGCATTTTTAGAAAATAGAGATAGTGTACATATCAAACATCATTAGATGCCTCAACATCCTACTCCGTCATTATAAAGACTTGGCCCTGATCTATTGGCTTTTTCCTTTGACTCTCGTCAACTTGGGCACTAGTAGCTTTATTACCCCTCTTAGGATAATTGATAACTCTATGAAATGAGAGTTATCATGGTACTTTTAGACTTAAATCAATATTACTTAGAGAGTAAATGATTTGTTTTGTTGCATTTTAATAATAGTTTGCATTAACATCCATTTTAGTTTAATTTTAATGAAGTTTCTTTGAATTCGGATAATTATGTGCTTAAATCTTATGCATAATTGTAGATAATTGGGAACTCGAATTTCAAGGAAAGGATGTTGTTGCAATGGGCTTGCAAAAAGAACAAAAGAACATGGTTGTAGAAGAATTGAAGCAAGTCTTGAATAGTGCAAATGTTGTAGTAATCCTAGAGCATTGATAGAAAAGATTTCGCGTGAGACACTTAACAAATTGCGATCTGGAGTTTCCTAATCTGAAAGATACACGCCCTAGAATTCCAATTATCCTAATTTTTAGTTATAAAAGAAGCACACGCACAAAAAAAAGTGGGGGCCGTCAACCAAGAACAAAAACTGAAAGTAAACAAGGACAAACAGAATTCAAGAGTAAGAATTAACGCTGCATCAAAGGAGAATTTGCAAAAGTCAATATGAATTCAGTCTTTCTTACTCTTCTCTTGTTGTCTTGTTTACTCTTTAATCATGGGGATGTATTTAATGACTAAAACTCTTTTGTTTATTTTTCTTTCACAGATTATGAACTAATTTAATTGTGGTTAAGTGATAGACAATCTTAATGGTTTATTGACTAAATTTATATGTTGCTGCATGTTTGCTATAGCATTTTATTTTGGTAAAGCTTATTCTATTGATTATTTCGGCTAACCACCCATTTAATGATACAAGCTAAGAAAGAGCCACAAAATAGTCTATCTTAGTAGAACATATCAGGGCAATACTCGGTTTTAGATTGGGTTTCCTGAGTTGAGTTTCACTTGATTCCAAAAGGGTCATGCTTAGTCTAAAATTAGTGATGAACTAGACATAAGGATTCACCTTGTAGGGTAAATAGAATCTAAGCGTATAATGCTATATCTTATATTGGCATAACAATTGGTAATTGTTAGGTTGCGTAGGGATATATGACATCCAACAAGCGACAACTGAGGATAAATAAGGATTCTGCCCAATGCTGTAGCAACCGAGCCTAAAATTAAAGGAAATAGTTAAAACCATGAAGAGAGTTTAATCACTCAACTACCCCCATTCTCATTAGTTTTATCCTTGTGTTTGCTGTGAGAGTCTTCTTTATTTTAGAATATTTATTGCATTTTAGTTATTTTATTAATTTCATTAGTTGTCTCATTTTTCTTTAAAACAATCTGTACTGTTAAGATTGATGTAAGAAGTCTGATAACATCAATCCCTGTGGAAACGATCTTGAATATTCATCATTATATTACTTGTTGTGTACACTTGCACATTGACACCAATAGCATTTGAATTCACAATAACAATAATATTTGATCATGTGACCAATTTGCCCACAGCCAAAGCAAGCACTAGTATTCATATAATATTCATCACGACGCAGCCTTCTACATCGAACGCAACAAGGAAAGTTCCTCTGAAGTGAAGGACCATCTACACCTTTTTATTCACCCTAATTTGCACTATTAAAATTCTTATGAGTTTCATAACCCTTATTGTTTGGGCCTTTGCTTTGGGATCCTCCTTGTCCTTATTGGTTTCATCAATCTCGTCTCTTTTATGACTCATTTAGGCACATTTTTTTGCTAGTACCACTATCCACCAAGTTTGTATAATTCATCAATAAAAAATCTTCTGAAAGATCTCTTACATATAGGTATAATCATTATCTCTTTATTGCCCAACGCCGCTTTATACTCATATTTGACTTTGAGAAAGACCTCTGCCTTTAACAACCCATTCAAAAGTCTAGTTTTAGTATGTAAAATGTTAGCCATCATTTGTATTGTTAGGTTTGCATTCTAAGCCATCTCACGAAGGATGGGGGTTTTTTTTCATTAACTAACCCCTACAGATTACTCATCTCAACCTCATCCACCATAGTAAGATGTTAGGCAACATTAGCAGCACCTTTAGTTTGAAGGCCAGTTACCATATGAGCCACTCCATCACTCACACATGGTAGAGTTTACCGGTATCATTTCTAGGTGGAATTACCCTATTGGCTTTCAAGCATATACATACAGAAAAAAAAAAAAATCAATAAGCATTTATTTTAGAATATAGATACACTCATATACTTATACACATTTAAGTAAATCAATGACTTAAAATTTTTACTTTTTAAATGAGAACACAACTGCGAAACATTAAACTCATTTATACAAATCAATCAATAAAAATAAATTTTATGATATAATTACAATAAGCTCCCTATTTTACCCGTTGTAGATCATTATAGTCTTAAAACCTCTACAGAATTTCAATTTTGAGCTATTGATCATTGACCTTAAATGTCTAAAAAATTATATAACATTTTGCTTTGATACCACAACGTAACACCTCAAATTTACCCAAGAATCTTAAAAGGATTTTGAAATGAAACCTTATAACATTAATCTTGTTCAATATTGTCCATAATTGAAACATTGTCTCTAAAACAATAAATATGAAAATAATCCTCCAAAACAAAATTCAACTTTAAACAATAACTAATGTAGCAACAATTTATTCATTAGGAAAGCACCAAAGTTTTTAGTCAACAAATCATCTTTTGTAAACCAAAATGCTCGTGTCTCTAGATCAAAATGCAAAATGTTAGAGAAGAAGGGTGAGCCATCAACTTGGTAAGCAAACTCATGCATAAGGTTACTAATGATAATAAAGTACATAATAATCATTATGAAGTGCCATAAATTAGAATACAATGATAATTTTATAATTTAATACATCTATACAATAAAATTCATAATGAATTAAGTCAAAAAATAATTATTATTTTTAATAAATAATTTTAAAAAAAATTATATAATGATGAAACCTTTCATTTGTTTGGTTGCTTGCACCATGTAGTGTCACTTATACTTCTAGTGCCCTAGTCAATCAATATATCACCTGTAATTCCAGTGACCTAGCCAATAGTTTAATTAAGGTACTTTACTCCACAATAATCTTTGATAGGTGCTCGGAACACAGCTAGCTATTTAGTCATATCAATAACAGTAATTACGGACAATGAATCAAAGCCTTAAATACAGTTTCAAATATTTCAATATCAATTATTCAATAATCTATCAATTATTCAATAATCTATCAATAAAACACTCTTATAAGACACATTTAATTGCCAAAGCTTTTCAAAAGTTTTTAAGGAAAATAATTTATACGAAGGCAAGTATTTTAAAGTCATTTTGAAAAACAATTAAGAAAACATTTTAAATCATCTTTTAACTAATATGTATCTCATTATCGTAAACTATAAACGTAAAATAATGTAAAAACTATAAAATGCGATTTCATTTGAACGACATTGTTCATTTCATACATATTTACATATAAACTTGTAATAAACATTATGCGTGAATTCACTTACCTAGTTTTGAAGCAACCAATACTAACATCAATCACACGAGTTCATTCTTGACCTATAATATCAACATCAGAATTTCATCAATATCATTATCAATTTTGACGTTGATAGGAAACCAAAACGGACTTCAGTATCAGCTTTCACAATTCTGGAGAACAGTGTCTAGGATTGCAATAACCTAACTCTATCATATTTAATGATTTTTATATAAGGCTAAAAATTACGTATTTAAGTATACAGAAACTAGACATATACGCGTGCCATAGTAATCCCATAATTTTCAAAAATCATTTGGGTTATGAAATAAATTATAGAAGTGAGAACTACTATTGGAAATCAAAATTTTCCAGCACCAGTGTTCCAACTTTGAAAACTAATTACAATAAGTATACCATGTGTTTTTGAACAATAGGCATGTGAATAGAAAGACAAAGATATCTAGTTTAATTAACTATCAAGTTTCATACATGAAACTCAATGAAAATAGTAATTTGTATAGCATTTAATCTATACTGGTCACAGTTTGAAGATAACACAATAGGACAACTTCCACACGATAACAATATAAATTAATATATGATCATGCTTTCATAATTTTATCAATATAACACACAAAAGCATTCCATTAACCACTTATAAATAAAATTAGAAGTTCACAAGATTATAAATACATACCTACTTTCAAAACTAAATCAAAACTTAAGAACTTCTTTAATATAAAACAGAAACACCATCAAAATTTTCTCTTCTTCCTTTCCAAAAAACATATGTGTTTATCTTTTGTATTCTTCTATATTTGTTTCTTTGTTAATCTCTAGGTTTTAGGATGAAAACAAAATTGTAAGAAGAGCTTTTATAAAACCAAACCTTTTAATACTATTACTTATTAAGGAATTTACTTCATTTTAAAAAGAATAATAAATCAATAAATCAAACAAAAAAGTCAAGTGTTCTGAAATACCATTTTCTATAAAATGCATAATATAAAATAATAAAATATGGGAAGCAAATTACATGTGTTACATTCCTTCTAGTCATGGTTTATTTTAAATCACCAAGGTCATTATGAACTAAATTGAGAAATTCAATTTCTCTACTCAGAACTGGTTTACAGGTATTTTTTGTTGATTTTGATTCCACACACAAATCACATTTATCATTTGACAAGCTCAAACTAGACAGTAAATCAAGTTCTCTCATTTTCTTAACATATGAAAAATTCACATAACCAAGTCTCTCATACTATAGAATCAACAACACAAGTCAAGATAACTCATCTTTAACAATATTAATAATTATAAGCTTCAAGAGTTCAGTGGAGCAATATCTCTTTCCTAATAGATGTTTGATTATTTGATAATATAATTTTATCACTCTTGAAAGGATACTTTTTGTCCGCTTCTTACTTTGTTTAAAGACATAAATCAAAAGATATTGTATTTAATAAATAGAGCATATATTACACAATGAGACAATTTTCTTAGAAGTAAGTTTAAGAAGAATTTTTTCCTTACTCAAGGCTGGTGTTGACCAGAAATTATTAAGGAAAATAAATTATTATCTTTCCCTCACTGGATGTAATCAACTATGTTTACTTCAAATACAACCATAATAATAAAGTCATCTCCTCTAGCCACATGGGTTTATAGAGGATTTGTCATCTTTATTGCTTTGAGTTTAATTGTCATGTTGGCTAACATAGAGCCCAAGTTTTCTAAATACAATACAATTTCCTTTCCTTTAATAATGAGGTTGAAATAATTTTTACAATTGTTTTTTGGGTTCTTACTACGAGGAGAATAATTTAGTTCCTTGGTTCTTCTATTCTTAATATTAAGATTTTCCTCCTCAATTTTATCAATCAAATTATATTTCAAAACTCAAATAATACCACTATTAGTTCCTTAATAAAACATTCTTTAGTCTCTGAATTTTAATAAATTATTACTTCATCAGAAAAATCTCAAATTTTACATAAAGTATGCTGACATATAGGGTTCTCAATAATAATAACTTGATTCCATCTAAAACAATTGAAAGCAATTTTCGTTTTAAACCTTAAGAAACCTGTTAGATAATTTGTTACGACCTCACTGAATTCAAAATTTTAAAATAATTTATCCTTTAATCATAAATCACGAAACTTTCTAGAAATATATAGAAAACAATTCTCTATATTTTATAATTTTTGAAGAACTCTAGTTATGGTGAAATAGTTTCATAACTCATGTATTGTGCTGAAATCAGAAACTTTTAACATAACAGGCTTAGGTTCAAAGTCATTATAAATTAATTTCTTATCCGATTTTGTTAAATTGTTTCAAAAGATTCCTTTGAATGTCTAGTATAACATTTAAGAATATTAGATTCAAACTCAATCCAAAACATAAAATTGATATATTCAGTCCTATTTGCAGGACCTCCTAGAGTAGAAGAAATAACAGCAAGTCCAGTTGGTGATCCATAAGAAGCTGTTAGGTATCTGTTGATAGGCTTACACCTGTAAATGCTCCTTGTGTTGAAGGTGATATAAAAAGGTTTAAGGGTAATGTCCAAGTAAGCGTAAGTTCTTTTCAAGCTCATAGATTTGGTATCCTTGCTTTCTAATAGTCAATTATAAAAGTAATAGATTAAAGTATAAAAAAAGATCTCATACCCGCAAACTATTGAACGTTTTAGGCTCTAGAAACCATATGAAAGGATCATTCAATGTGGCAAGCATCTTTCTTATGGTCCCGTCTGCAAGTAAATACAACTCTCGGACTTAGAAAGGTGGTACAAGCATCTTTCTTGTACACTTGATTGAATATAAGAAACAACAAAAACCAAATAAAGCATCTCAATCATCCAACAACTATCTTGAACAGAGGTGAATAGAGACCAAGTTCAGTAAGCTAGCACTAAGATTTTCTAGAAAACAAAAACAAGTTACCTAACAATTGTTATACCCTAAATTTCAGTAAGAAACTAGAGTTTTAGTAGATTTTGAAACAAGAAAATTTAATTTTTTGACATGTGTTGGGAATAAGAAACTCATAACAAACCTAGTCACCATGGCTTAAAGTCTTGAGGAGATATTGTGGAGTATTGGTAAGTAGCGTGGTGCTGTAATGACTAGTGATGAGCATATAACATATACATATTTTATCCCTAATTATATTGCTAGTTATTTTTATTTATTATTTTAGTTAATTGAATTATTTTATTAAATAGAAAATTAATTGAAGATTATGGATAAAAAGTATGTGAAGACACTCAATTTGATAAGTATTAAAGATTAATTGATTTTGAGAGCAATTAGGCATACATACACGTGAAATTCATGCCGAGGAAACCGAACGAATGAATTAATTCATCCATGCACATGCAAAGAAAGAAGATTAAATGATTTTAATTTTAAAGGTGGCCATCACGTGGAGATTAAAGAGGAAATTGTGTTCAATTCAATTTAGCGGCTTTGCCTTACAATAGGAATCAGAACTCTTACATGGTGGGGACAGAGACGGATGAAGGAGAAAAGAGAATTGCGGCCGCCAAATGGAGATGAATGCAGAAAGGAGTTGCAGCTGCTAGACAAATAGAGAAGAATTAGAGGCAGCTGCAGCCATGGGTTTTATTGATTTTATTATTCTCAATCTCCCTATGTCTAACCAAATCTTCTATACTACGGTTGAGGATGAATCCCTATTCAATTAAATAAATTATTTTTTATTTAATTTGTTCCCTACATGTGTGCTTTAATAGTTATGGTTCTGGTTCTTTTTTCACATATTTAGTTGAATATTTTTAAATTTTTTCACATATTCTACCATACATTATTGATTGTAAGGATTAATTTTTAACTAAATCTATGTTTGGATTATAAAGTTTATAAATGATTATCTTTGATTATGTGTCTTTTATTAAATAATTTAAACAAAGTGCTTAGAAAAATATTAACTCCTTATTATTCAATATGTTTACTTGGGATGCTTAAATATCATATAATTAAGTAGAAAAAAAATCTACATAAGATTAATTTTAATTGGGCTTAATTGTTATATTCATGAGTAGACAAATTAATTTTGAGTTTTCACTCTAAAATTGAGAATTGATAGATAACTGTGTAGTTGAACTGTGGTGGATTCTGAAATCTTAATATCCTCAATTTCTTGAGTTCTTGTGCTAATTTACTCCTTTTAATTCTAATTGCACCTTTAGTTTAAATATTTTAAAGCATAATATTTTCTTTTTAATTAGGGTAGAGTTATAATTAGCTTAGATTAAATTTTACTTTCCTAAAAATTGACAGTCTTGTGGGTTTGACCTTGTTATTTCTAGTTTATACTTCAACAAATTCGTACGCTTGCGAGTACATTAAAATGTGCACAATAAGTTTTTAGTATCGTTGTTGGGGACATTATTGGAAAATTAGTTTAATTTAGGTTGATTTAATTCAATAATGATGATGATGATGATGATAATAATAATAATAATTTTTTAGGTAGTTTCTGGGTTTTGGAAAAAAAAAAGAAAAAAATTATATGTTAGATCAATTTTATCGTTTTTGTCAATTTGTGACATTAAAGTTAGGATCGGTTTTTGTATTAATTTCTTTCAATTTCTTTTGACTTTTTTCATTCTAAGACTTTAGTGGCAATAAAACTATAAGATAACGTTAGACATTGTTTTTATTTTTATTTTTTATTGATTTTTGTTTGCTATTCTGATTTGATTATGTGGGCATGTTTAGTTGAATTCTAATTTCATAGTTTTTTGCTTTATTTTGCTTGTTGACTGATACAGTTATATGGTCTTTCGATATTGATGATAACAAACCACATGTCAAGGGTAGAATAGAAAATACATTGTCCATAAGCTTAGGAATTCAAACACACGAAACTCTATCTAGACAAGAATGAGCATCAAGGGTACTAGGCTTAGATATTTTATCTTGTAAAGCTTATATGAACAAATAAATGCATGATCAAAGCACTTAGAAGTTCAACTTATGCTCGCACTATATTTTCAAGAAAAATTCATTTATGTGGAAATTTAATCTCATAAAAAATGATTTGAAAGGTTTTGAATAACAAATGTTATTTTAAGTCGAACAATAAGAGCTTTCTTAGTTTCGTAAAGGTTTCTAGAAAACTATATTTTCTAGTACTTAAACAGTAAAACCGCTAACTTCAAGCGGTTAGCCAATAATGTTGGAAATGTTTGTGGAATCAAGTGGCATACTACCAGACTTGAAGAGACTAACCGATTGGGTTGAGATGAACTTTTGGAATCAAACGACAATCCGTTTGCTCACAATCGGTAAACCACCTTTAAACAGAGGAGTTTTTTGGAATCAAATGGCAAACCATTTACTTATAGGTAGAAAACCGTCTTCGAACAAAAGAGTCTCTAGAATCAAATGGGAAATGATTAAATCGCATGTGGCAAGCCGATTCCAATCAGTGGACTCTCTAAAATTAAACGGTGAACCAACAACTCTCAAGCAGCAATCCGATTGTGCAAAAATTTCAAACTTATCGGTAACAGTAACTTGCCACATGAGCAAATGACAATCCGTCTCTTTATAAGTGGTATACCAATTATGCTCAGAAAGTCAATAACGATTAGTTTTATTGATTAATCTATAAATAGCCAAGGAAAACTCATTTCAAATCAAATTTTTGCAATCTATATTAGAGTTTAGAAAAAAAGTCCTCAGTTCTTTTATTTGTTGACAAACATCCATTGACTTTTATTTGAGTTATCATTTGAAAATATACTCTTGTGAAAGTACAATCTTTGTAAACTTCAATTTTATTTAAAAAATTGAGTGCTAGTGAGCATGGAGAACACTGGAGAAATGGGTGTGTGATCATCTCTCATTATAAATGTTCATTTACGCCTTATAAGTTAATTATTTACAACCTGAAGCCTTGGGTTGTAAGGCTTGGATAGTGGAATCCTTAAGCGTGACTAGCTTGGAGACGAGGATGTAGGTGGGTTTTATCGAACCACGTAAAATTCTTGTGTTTGATTTAATTTCCCTTACCTCTTTAAATTTACTTATTGTTATATTTATTTTTATTAGCTAGTTTTAGTGCAAGTTGGTAGTAGATTGTTATTTTCTTATTTAGTAATTTTTTAAAAACCCAATTCACCCCACTCTTTTGGGTTACTTAGCTAGATTTTCATTTAGTATCAGAGTAAGGTTCTTTTATTATGACTTAATCGTCTAAAGTAAAAGATTCATGGCAACCCAAAATGACTCAACCTTTAGAGAAGGTAAATCCACCACTAGACCTCTATTTTTCAATGAAAATGAATTACCCTTACTAGAAAAATAGGATGAAAATTTACTTACAAGCACTAGACTATAAAATATGGGAAGTTGTTTGTGATAGTCCATTCGTGCTCACGACCAAAAATAAAAAAAAAAAGGAGGAAATTCCAAAACCTTGGTATGAATGGAATGAGTCGATGAAAAAATAAAAGAAACTTCTCTTGATTCCAAAGCCATGAATACTCTATTTTGTGCCTTAGCTAAAAAGAAATTGCATGGAGTCTTAGGTTGCTCTAATGTTTATAAAATTTGGAGAAAACTTGAAGTTGTCTATGAGGGGACTAATCAAGTTAAAGAGTCTAAAATTAGTGGGTACACTAAACAATATGGACTATTTCAAATAGAGCAAAATGAGAGTTTACATGTTATGTATACTCAATTTATCGATATTGTAAACACTCGAGGAGCCTTAAGAAAGGTATTCTCAAGTAGTGAAAAAGTGAAGAAAATCATTAGGTCACTATCAAAAGAGTGTAGACCTAAAAGATTGGCCATGAAAGCAGCTAATGATCTTAATACTTTATCTCTTAATGATTTAATTAACTCATTTATTTCTTTTGAGGAAGATTTAACCATTGAAAAAATGAGAAGAAGATAAGAAAAGGAAGAGCATTGCCTTGAAAGATTTAAGATTTGAAAGTGATGAAGAAAGCGACTTCGAAGATGAAGAGATCGAATAATTGCCAGAAAATTTAGAAGATTTTTTTAGCAATTAAGTGAGAGAAGAAGGTTTAAAATTTTCAAAAATAAAAAAGAAAAGAATGAGGCAATCATTTCGTTTAATGATAGAAACCTTGTCACATGAAATCAGAATGTCCTCTTCTCAATAAATTGAAAAAGAAAGCTATGGTGATAACATGGGATGATAGTGACAAAAAGTCCACATATGAAGAACAATTATATGAGGTGTCAAACTTGACATTTATGGCAATAGGAGATGAATTATTTAATGAACTTGATGAGGGATCAAAGAAGAAATGGAATAAAAGGTATTTGGATAGTGGATGCTTAAGACATATGACCGGTGACTACTCTTGGCTATCAAGTTTCACCAAAGTCAAAAATGGAAGAGAAGTGTCTTTTAGAGACAACTCAAAGGGAAAAATCGTTGGAGTAGGCAATGTCAGTAAAAACTCGTCTACCATTATTGAAAATGCGTGTTTAGTAGACATTTTGAAACAAAATTTGCTTAGTATTAGTCAATTGTATGATAAGGGCTATAGAGTTATCTTTAATAAATTAAAATGTGGTATTGAGAATGCATGTGATTATAAAACGTTATTTGTTGGAAAAGAATGTGTAAATGTATATATATCATTGACACAGATTGCACATTATCTCATGATAAATATTTTTAGGCATTACATAATGATAGTTGGTTGTGGCATAGAAGGTCATGCAAGCATGGATTTGATTTCAAAGATTTCAAAAAATAATTGAGTCAAAGATCCTCCTAAGATTGGTTTTCAAAAGGATAATTTATGTGATGCTTGTTAATTTAGAAAGCAATTTAGAACATCTTTCAAAAATAAAATTTATTTTTCTATTTCGAATCCTCTTCAACTTCTTTAAATGGATTTATATAGGCCGTTTAGATATGCAAGCCTTAATAGAAAATACTATGAATTTGTTATAGTTGATGATTTTTTAGATATTCTTGGGTATTGTTCTTAGCAAATAAGGATCATGCTTTTGATGCTTTGAAAATCTTTTGTTAAAGGGCTCAAAATGTTTGTAAGTCGATCAATTGTAGATTGCTCCCCTGTAGTTCCTTCCGCCCTTCTGCTCTGATACATTAATGTCATAATCCAACCCAGACTTGACAAGATATTATCCACTTTGACCCTTAACAAGACCCATGCGGGTTTGTTTCTAGGACACCCATACACCCCAAAAGACATCTTGCCAATTAAGGTGTGGATCATCCCTTATAAACTCAACATCTCTCCTGTGCTTTGCCAATGTAGGACTTACCTAGGGTGTTACAATAAAATATTTAATTCTAAGTAATGATGACATAAGCAATGACATAAGTGATAATGTAAGAGAAGTATGTAGAGAAAGTTAACCATTCAAGATTTATGGTAGCAAAATTCTAGCCGTCCATTAGCCCTAAGAAATCCTATAAATACCCCCTACCTTCTTTTATTTTCAATCCATCCTAGAAATTTCACTCTTTTCTGTTATAAGTCATAATAATAAGAGTAGACGAATCATTACTTTAGAAAGGCTTAGAGAAGTCGAGGTCAAGAGATAACTAGCACTTCAACTGCAATATAAGGACTTTACGAGACCTAACCTACGAAGAACGTTCGAGGTTTATTAGGCCATTTGAAATACTCGAACGTGTCGGGAATGTTTCTTACCAACTTGCCCTCCCACCATCGTTATCAAGAATACATAATGTCTTTCATGTTTCCATGTTAAAGAAATATGTTCCAGACTGCTCTGATGTGCTAGATTATAAACCTTTTCAACTAGAAGGAGACATAACCTACAAAGAACGTCCAATTCAAATTCTTGATAGGAAGATAAAAGAGTTAAAAAAAAAATAAGAATCCCTTTAGTCAAAGTACTATAGCGAAATAGCTCAGTGGAGGAGGCAACATGGGAACGTTAGGAAAAGATGAAGAATAAGTATCCTGATCTATTCAGTAAGTAAATTTCGAGGACAAAATTTTTTTAAAAGGGGGGAGGAATTGTGAGTTACAATTTTCTCACTTAAATATAATAGAATTTATTTTAAGCTAACAAGCTCCCTTAAGTATTAAAATAATAATGATATAAAATATTTAATTCTAAGTAATGATGACATAAACAATGACATAAGTGATGATGTAAGAGAAGCATGTAGAGAAAGTTAAGAATTCTAGAATTTAGTAAGTTATTTATGAAGGTTAATTTCAACCATTGATCAAGATTTATGGTGGCAAAATCCTAACCATCTATTAGCCCTAAGAAATCCTATAAATACCCCCTACCCCCTTTCATTTTCAATCCAACCTAGAAATTTCACTCTCTTCTATTCTAAGTCATAATAACATGAGTAGAGGAATTTTTAATTTAGAAAGGTCTAGAGAAGTCAAGGTCAAGAGGTAAGTAACACTTCAACTGCAATGTAAGGACAAAATTATTTTTACACTTAACTTCAATTTTAACCATTCCTTTATGTTGTGATGACCATTATGATGTGATTAGTTATAATCTAAATTCTTATATGGTCGGCTATACCGCCTAATCTATGATACTTAATTACATTATGGTCGGCTCTACCGCCTAATCTGTGATACTTATACTTAATTATGCTATGGTTGGTTATGTCGCCTGTATTAAATAATTTTGTTCTTAAATAGTGTTGTGTGTTGATTCTGTTATGCATCTAGGAACTTCAAATGTTATGACTTAAGTTGCATTGGATACATGCATATTATGGATTACATTGTGAAAATTTTATTTTCAGAGAATGAATTTATGAAAAATAGGTGATTGTACTACCAGGTGTCAAAGTTTCTAAGGAGGGCAAGCCCTCCAAGCTAAGTAAAAAGAAATCTTTTGGGGACGGTGATACGTAACGCCCAAAAGATCAACTAATGAGGCCCAACGGTATATTTTTTAAAGAGTAAAAATGTCAACCTTACAGTGTAACATACCTAGGGTCATAATGAAGTTGTTTTGTATTTTAAAAGCGTAATATGATCATCTATATGCATAATAAGTTATACCTGCATCCAAGTGTTATCTTACTGGGCATTAGCTCATAACATCCTTACATTGCAGGTAACGATAAGTAGGGCAAGTTGGCGACAAGTCCTAGCCAAGACGAAGTGCATATGGGTCTAACAGACCTTGGGATTTTATGACAGGCTCAACTTTGTTTTAATAAAAAATAAATATCTTAGCATTATGTAATAATCAAGTTTTGAAATAAACTATGGAATCTCTGTATGACTTTTACTTTATGTAAGAAAATTTTGTTTGTTGCGTTAAACTTTTTGAATTCGTACTTATATTAAAAGTAACCATGTTTTAAACATTTTTAAATAAATATTTTAGTGGAGTGTTACAATCCGGATCTGCAAAGATCCGAAAGATCTGAATGTGGGAAAATCTAAATCCACACATTAAGAAATATAGATTCAGATGTTAAAATTGAAGATCCATGTGGATCTGGATCGGAATGCAGATGCAAGTGCAACTAGAAAATCAAACATCCGAATCTACATTATTTTTTGATTAAATTAAATTAAAATATATATAAGTTTAATGAAAAAAAGTCAAAACTATGAGGATTTGTAGTGGTGTCTTTATTTGTGATGGTTTAAAATGGAATCTGTGTCAATTTGTGGTGTTTTTATTTGTAGATTTGAGGTGGTGTTTGACTCGTATCCATATTATGTTTTATGTTTGATTTATGTTGTAGTACTTTTATTTGTAGATTTATGGTGTATTTCATTTGTGGATTTAAGTTATTATCGTATGTTATTCTAGGTGTTGAATTATATTGCATTTTATTTATTTTTTAAAGTAAATTTGTTGAATTTTAAATTACATTTGAATTTAGTATGCATATACTGATATAAAAAAAAAAATGAATCCGCAAACTACACATATATTCTTTGCATCTAGGTCCACGTACTTTTTTGCCTTTGAAGGTTGTTTGATTTTAGGAATATAAATACCTAAAATTATTTAATTAAATCATAATTAATTACTAAATAAATGAAAGATTATGGGAAAAAAATTATCATAATTTTTCAATTCACTATGAATTTTTTTGAAAATTTATTCAAAATTTTTTCCTTTAAGTAATGAGACAATTATTCACCTCCAATTATGATGAACAATGCATTCTTTCCCCTTCACCAGGCCTATTCTTCTTTTCAGAGGGCTTTTACTAGTAAAAGTTTTGACCAAATCATATTCTTTGTGGATGAACATATAAAAAAAAGCATTATGAAAATTATATCAACAGCTATGCAGGTTTCCATCCGGTAAAAAAGAAAAAAAAAGTCACTTTTCTTCAAAGAAATTATTTTTTTAATTATGTATTATCTACTTTACCATATGGTTATGAGATTAGATACTTGAAATTAAATAAAATATGTTCGCTATACTAGACTAGAATCATTTTCTAATCTAAGCCCTCATCTAGTGTTATGTCTTTTAAATCGTTAAATATGGATTGAATTTAATTTTTTAATTTTTTATTTATTTAACCACCGCTTGAATTCACATAAGGAGAGAATTTTTCGTCTCTTTTCTTTTCTTTCCTCCGCTGTCTATTTCTCGTACTGGAGGTCCATGTTCAATAAGTTTAGAGCAAACAAATACTAATATATGTGCTCTGTATTTGTCTAACAAATAGTGTCCACCCCTAGTTTTTGTTCAATATGGCTTCTTTCTCGAATAAAGTTTACATTAGTAATACTTATGCAAATAGAAATTTAAGAAAAAATTCTTATCATTTAGTTGTCAATCATTTTTTTTTCTTTTGGATGGAAGAAAAAGTCAAAATAATATCAAACAAACTAGCCAATATTTGATTACTCCTGCTGTCAAACTCTAGTTTTTGAAAATTCAAAAAACAATGTTCAAACAATTCTTGGTTGCCAACTATTGCTTAAGATGTATAAATACAATCTCTTCAACAAAAATATCTGGCATTTTATATACTTTAAATTTCCATTCATTCAAGATCCCATAGGTTCTGAAAATGGCATGTCAAAGGCGAAAGATACTGGCTTCTTTAGAGTTCTGTAGGCTTTCTTGTAATTTGGCCCAGTAACCAAGCAACCCTCTCTTCTTTTCTTCATCCCTTGCTTATTTAGTGTTCTAACCTTCTCAATTTCGAGACCATACAACTACTCTAGAACTTCCTTGATCTCAATCTAACT
The DNA here is from genome assembly GCF_022201045.2 of Citrus sinensis. Lineage (NCBI taxonomy): Eukaryota > Viridiplantae > Streptophyta > Magnoliopsida > Sapindales > Rutaceae > Citrus > Citrus sinensis. The sequence continues at coordinate 15,546,616 of NC_068563.1, forward strand.
AAAACAAAAACAAAAAAAGAGAAGGGATAACATAGAATTTTATTAGATAGAATTATGCGTACATAATTTTTAATGATAAAATACCTTTGAAGCAGCGTGCATGGTTTTAAAGGCAATTTCTTTGATATTTTCAAATGAAGATGGCATGAGAAGTTTCATAGGGAAATCGATAAGCATGTTTCCCATGTTTCATCGTCAATGAAATCCCTACAAACAACTAGCTCCTTTGTTAAAGATTGCTGCCGAGGGGCAGGGAAAAGAAAAACAAGAAATCTATAGAAATCCATATTTCCTACAGATGATAATTGTACTTGATACAAGAATTTGTATAAACTACACGCAATGACACGAATGGAGTTAATGTTGCTGATGGAAAATATTCTAAGATAGAATTGTAAATTTTCTAAGAACCTCAAATGAAGGTCATGATTGGTGCAAGTAAAATATGAGGTGGTAAAGACTGAATGAATAGAGATCAAGGATAAGAATTTCAAGTTTCAAGATCAAATGTGAAACTTTCGTCTGCAAACACCACTAAGGGTAAAATAAAAAATTAACCGGGCATATAAGCTCATGAGCACGGTTTCTTTACAAGCTAGGTTTTAAGGGTTAACTATACGATGGACTAGAATCACGTTACAAATAATCATACTGTCTATTTCAAAGGAATATTCAAGATTTTGACAATGATATTTTAGTTACAGATGCCAGAACTTGTATATTATCCGAGCTTCCTATGTTAACAATTTAACATAACAGGTAGTGACCAATTAAAACTACTAAATTCTAATTTCATGCATGCTTTATTGCAGCCAAATAAGCAGGAGTTTGGATAAATAAAACAAATTCCAATTGGGCAAATCTACCAGTTCGTAATAATATTAAAACATCTAAAATTCAATGAAGTAGACAAAATAATAGAAAAAAATCTTTATCATATAATATAGTTTGTCACTTGCAAACTATTGTAAACTCATGTCTCACATTTGTGAAATGAATATCCACTGATGTCTATACCAACCAAGATGTCTAAGTGAACTAAAGGAAATCCCACTTGTTAGTCATCAACAACCACTTTAATGAATAGACAATGTTCTATATGCCTTTATTCAGAACAAAAAGGTGGAAAATAAAAGATTAAGTGGGAAAGTTAATAAAATGGTGATGACTATTAACTATATCACAAGACTTTTTGCTTTTGTATCAAATCAATCATAGTTGTTCGTCTGTTACACTACCTATAAGCACAGATCTTCACAGTCTCAGTTTCTTTATTTCATTTCATCACCTCCCTAGTAACTACAGTTATTTGTAACTTCAACAAGTAGCAAGAATCTTTCCCTTTTGAAATTAAAAGAAACATTTAGGCCATGTGAAAATTTTTGCTACCGTTCTGATAGGTCCTAATCAAAGCCGTAAATTATATAGTAACAATAGTATTCTCTTAGGGTGAGAAAAAGACCACAATAATTTTAATTGGATTCCGCTCCCCTTAATTAATGACTATCAAAGAATTTAAATACAAAAGAAATTAACAACTATTCCTAATTCCTAGATAATATCCCTAAGAAATAGAACATTATCCGGTAGTTAACGACAACAAAATCGCCAAAGATTATTCAAAATAAAATAATCACGACTCAACCTAATTTTAAGCTAACAAACTAGTGGGCACGTAGTCAACAAACTGCACTCAACAACATCCCAAAGTCCTTGCCACAATAATAGTTTTGCATGCCCCACGCATGGTTGCTTGCATGTGCCCATGCATATTCGTCATATTTGTTGTTGGGTTTTGCTTCTCACTTGGACTTGCGTATACTCTTATCACGTTCCAATTTTTAAACAATGCTTTTCAATAGCACATAGTGAGCTGTACAACATATTAACTGTCCGCCAATAACTATAGTCTTAATTCTTTTCCCCTAAACTCAAAGTTCTAGGAAATGTAATAAGGAAAAGATAAAAGCCAGAAGCCAAATTCCAAGAAAATGTATAACCTCATTTGGTTGTCAAGAAAATTATATAAGTGGCAATTCGCAACCGTTTTTACTTGAGAACTTTCTTAATATTTCACTGCAACTAAACCTCCCAAAATAAAAAGGCAAATTTTAGTGGCCCGTGTAATTTAATCAAATCAACAATAAACATGGTATTAAAAAATGATAATGATTGTAGTCAAATTTTTCTTCATTAACTGAAAAGAAGAATGCAAAAGTAAGATAAATGAGAAAAAGGAGAAATTGAGCATAAAAGATGTACCTTTTGGATGGCGACTGGGGCTGAAGTGCATAGAAGTGGTTTATAGAAGTTTTTGTGCCAAAATACCGTGGCAATTAATTTATCAAACATAAACCATTAATGTTTTCACTATTTTTCTTTCTTTATCCCAAAGGCCTTCTTACTGTAAAGGAACTGTAGATTTATTTCTTCCTGAAACGCAGGCGATGGTTACTATAAGGGAGATTAAGATCCAATGTGGAGCTAAACTTTTTGTTAAGGTAAAAATGTTAAAAAAAAAGAAACAAATCATAATCATTGATTAGAAAATATGACAACTGTAAATATATTTCTAAAAGCTAAGCAAAAGCAGAATTAAGCAATAAATCTTAACCCTATATAGTAGAAGACGGACATAGTCAATGGGCCATGCAACCTATTGTGTTTGTATAGGCATAGGCCGCTACAATTAGGCACGTAGGCACAACATAACCCATCAGTGGGCTGCGCTGTGATAATGTTTTCAGCCCATGGGCTAGGCATGGGCATGGCACAAACATGCCATAAGTGCCCCGACCCATTAGACACTTGAGTTTTTAAATTTATTTTTTTAAGATTTTTTTATATATATTTGTATGATGTGTTAGAAATTGAAATTATAATATGAAAATTAAATTGATTTGTTATTATACTTCAAATATGATATGATACTTCAATCATAATTCAATTACATCATAACATATTGTTTTGAAGTGATTTAATTCAATAACTTATAAATCCTATGAGTAACATTTGTTATATCTCAATTTAATTCATGCAATAGTTGCAATTGAGTTTGGATACATACAATATGTTCTTTTAAAATAATTGAATTGAATGACTTTCAATACATTTGCATTTTTCCATTTCCCGACTGTATTAAAATTTAGTCATCAATTGTTAAGAACTTAGATCTATTCTATAAGTGTAGGCAAATTCAAACTCTAAAATAAATTAATTACTCTAATTAATTAGTGTTAAAGTTACTATCTACAAATTACTATTCAAGCAATACGCATACGATTCATTCTTTGTTCGACATTGTTTTAATGAGTTACTATTTGTAATTACTTTTATCATAATTATTCATTACATTGTTTATGTTATTGTTCATGCATTTTAAATCAATCAAATATACTAGAAACAATAAATTAAAGACAGTAAAGCGCATTTTTATGTGGCTCGGATCACAATCCTACATCTATAGGGCCATGCCCGAATATTAAGCAATTCACTAAGTAATGGGAAATATTACAACCTACCTGATTTTTACACATTTTCAGACTTCCTCTTGCTCTTCCCCCAACCTTATTGAATCTACCTTGCTTAGTGAATACAAGTCGTCTTCAATTGTATTTGCTGCTTCCTTGAGATCCAATCAACGTTGCAAACAATCTTTTCATCACGAAGAGACCAAAGGAATAATAAAAAATGTCTAATGAAAGACTTGATATAAAAAGACATGATGAAGAAAACTAAAACATTATAGAGATATGGAACATTCTATACAGCCAAATAGGGTTTCTTTTTGTTTACTGCGTTGGCCGCTTCTCTGATATAAAATATGATATGTCTTCTTTTATCTTTAATGTGTGAAATACTTTCCTTCATACAGATGTACACCCAAATCGCAGTAGAGGAGTACTAGAATATACTTCCTTAAGAGTCAAATATTCTATAAATACTTAATATACTTAGGAATGTAGTAGTGATATTTATTTGGAACTCTTTGACATGTAATCCTACTTACATGCCAATTTGCTTCTTTATGCCTAAAAAAGTTCTCCAATATTCATTATAATCTAATCTAATTAATACCCACAACTAGACAGATCCTTAATAAAAGGAAACAAATCCCTAATAAAAAGAATAAATAAATTACAATATTATTGACACTACGATACCAATTATGAAAACCCTAACAATATCTCCTTTTGACATCTTTGTAGTCAAAACATAAACTAACCAATTTTTTAGTCTTCAATATAGTGTGTGTAGAAGCAAGATAGATCACAAGCAATAACCTACACATAGATAACAAAAACAAGCAAAGAACTAAGCAAAACAAAAATCATTAGTCACTATTAGTTCAAGATAAAAATATCCTCTTATATATAAATGGTAATGTCTAAAATTCAATTGACAAAATTAACTCTCTCCCTAGGATAAATAATTCCATATCATTTTATTTAGAGAACAATAAGGCATATAAAAGAAAGGAAAATAGTCAATAAAGATCGTATGCAAATCAAACAAGCTCCTTCTTAGAGAAAGACTAAATAAACTCAATGAACATATAAATAAAATCCCCCTTTATTAAATTCAAATGTAAAGGCATATAGTTCAAATAAAATAATACTCTCCCTTCAAGAGAGAAATTCAAAGAAGTTTAAATTCAAATTCAAATTCAAATCTACTCTTCCCTTTTTTTGAAAAAAGGTGCCAAAGAAAGATAGATAACATAAATCAAAATGGAATTAACGTCCTAAACTAGATGAAAAGAAAAACTAAGTAACTAGGGGTACAAAGCAAAGAATTCAAGAGTACTGAACATGCCTAATATCATCAGGAACATGTTTAACGCGTTCAAATTTACAAAATAAAATTGAAATCATCTACCTTTGAGCATTCAAGCATCGTAGAGTCGAGTGAATAGTTTGAAGCTTAAAATTGATCATGGCCCGTTTTAGGATAGAATTAGTAGCCCGACTATCCTCATCTTGATCACCAACAACACTAAGGGACTTTAACATAAGAAAGGTTGGTTCACTATAGGTTAGTATAAAAGTAAAGTCCTCAACTTCTTCAACTACATTAGAATCTTGAGATGCCAACACTTGTTGAATTAAATAATGGTAATGCATGTCTCCCCTAGAAAAACATCCACATTCTCCACAATCAAGTCAAAAACCAACTTGCCAAAGTTGAAAAGAATTCGCCCTCCAATTAAAGACAAAACTTAGCAAATAAAAGATCCACTATAGCATAGCTTTCAGTAGGATACCAAATGTGTGCTCCAATAAAATATAAAGCTTGATATTTAGGAGCAAACTTTGAACCCAAAAAGTGTTTAGGGTAAGTAAACTACCTACCTAATATCTGAGTCGCAATAGTAGACATATCCAGAGTATTCATGTGTTCCCAAATATTGGTGTTATCAGATTCCACAAACCCAACTGGCGATTGATTAAAGAGGGAGAAAGCTCCAAAATACGTCCTCTCATATAAATTTTATGGAAGAAACTAGGTTTAATCTTATCAGCAATACTTTCATGCAAACTGACATAATTTCCAAACTAAACTAGTTGCATATAGGGGGATATTCTTTATAATATTTTCCAAACCAGCAACTTTAATGAATGATTGAATCTCAAAATGAATAAACATAGAAAGATTAACATTACCTTCAAATTGAATTTTTTTTTCTAAGCAAGGTATGAAGACTAACACTAGGAGAGCAAGTATAGTACTTTCTATTATAAGCATAAGGTAAAATATACCTAAAGATTGAATGATTACCATTTTGTTAATTTGGAGACTTTGGAGCACGCTCATTTGAATCGGCTTCACAAGGAGCATCTTCAGTCGAATTGATTTCACCATCATGAAAAGTAAAAACATTGTTGTCTGAATTAGTGAAATAAACATGCATACACCATCCTTGTGTGTTGATTGATTTGGATGTAGCTTCGTCCATAGGCTACTGATATTGATCCCTCTCTTCTTTATGAGTAGCATGCAAAATATCAGTTGAATTAGATCCATGCACGTTAATCAATAAGAGCATTTACTTCTTTTGCTTGTTCAACACGCATCATTGATATCTTCTTCATTGAACTTGAGCTTGCGGAAACCATGATGCACAATTGAAAAAGAAAACTGAAACAAAGAAGCTCTATAGATATAGTCTTTTGTTTGGTTGAGAAAGAAAGAGAAAAAAATGAGTTGAACAATAACGCTTATATAGTGGTATAAACCTAGATCTTACCGAAGTAGGAAAATGTAATTTTTTTAAGAATTGATTAATATGCTTTCCATAAATAATAAAACAACTCAAATAAGGTCATAGAATCATTATATAACAATAATTACTAAAATATGCTAGAAATAAAATCATAAATATGGATTTTATCCAAGAAAAAATCTCAAGACACTATAAGAAAAATGATATTTTATAACAAAACATTTAGTCACTAAAGATAACAAATTAGTCACCTTATATTTTCTATGACAAAAAACAAGTCGTCATGTGTTAGTTGCAGAAAGACCGTCTTAAAAAGTTCTAGCAACCAAAATTATTTTCGTCCTATTAAAAATATGTTTTTGCGACAAAAATTATTGTCTTAAAATTAAGCTAAAATTGTCACATGTGGTATTCAAAATGGTCAAATTGCATATTAAAAAATGCACTCAATGACGCTTCACATTTTTCAATGTAGATGATTTATAATGACTATAATATTTGTCTCAAGAGTAATGCAAAACCATGTCAGAAGGATTGTATTGCAAATTGCGCTAGATTCTAGAAACTTTTTTGAATACAAAATGTTGCATGCTCAATTAGAGTAAGTCTAAGCCCTTATAGCATAATTACAGAAAGGCCCTTGAAGATTGTAGAAAGTATGCGCATTCCTAATTTTAATAAATTTAACCTTAAATCGTGAGAAACCCTAAAAGTAAAAATGTATGCATACATATTTCATGTAATCACCCATGCAACAATTGATTATTAAAATTTCCTTTTGATAAATAAAACATATAATAAAAACTTTACGCAATAAGATACGATTTTTTGAACAAAAAAAACTAATACGTAATTTTCTGAAATAAATCATTATTTTTGAAAAATTATAGTAACATGTTCATCAATATTCATCACAATGTACACAAAATTATGATCATCAAACTTTAGTCACTTAAAACAATTGAAGATTGGTGAAGCTTAAACTTATATATGTGTGATATAAATCCATCAAGACTCAATCTCGATATTTCTCAAAATCAACAATTTCTCTATTGAAAACAGAATGAACAAGCCAAACTAACCTTATCATCTTGATATCTGAATTGATCTTTTCAATGTAATAACAATATGAGAGGAGATTGTTGTAATAAAATTCTTCTTTCTATTGCATATATAAAATTTTCAATATTTTTCTTTTTCAATATTTGTATCAATATTTTTTTGTTTTCCTTTTCAAGTGCCTACAGTTAGTATCTTTCACTCTACGTTTTAGGGTAGTTTTCTTCCCACGATAGTTTGTCCTTTGTCATAGTTGTAACATGCCACTCATGTTATTCAACGATAAATTTAATCTTAAAAGTTACGGGTAGCTATTTCTGACTAAGGTGCCTGCACATTTTGAAATCTATAGTTGAGATAAGAGTTAAAAGCATACAGTCAATTTTCAATCTATTATTCTCAACATCATAAGTCTCAAAATCAAAAATTAAGTTAGAATAAAGTCTTCAAAGATATATGTGCACAAATATAAGTTTAAATTAAGCAATCAAAAACTATTTCAAGCTTTTAATTCATCAAATCAAAGACTTTTATGCACATAGTGATTTGAATAAAGAACACATCATGCAAAAACACTTGCAAATAATGTACTAACCATGTTATGAGATGCAAAATGATATGACTCATAGAAGATGTTGTAGAGCAACTACATAGAACCAATACCTAAAACTTTTCTTAAGAAATCAAATCTAGATGCATCTAAAGTTTTAGTAAAGATATATGCAAACTGAATTTTTGGTGTAATGTACTCCAACAGTACAACCTTACTATCAATTGAATCACAAATGAAATGGTGTCTAACCTCAATATCCTTAGATTTGTAGAATGTTGAATAAGATTCTTTCAAATATTAACAACACTTGTCACATCATATTTTCATAATCTTAATAATGAAAATTTTGTTTTATAAGAAATCGTAAATGGCATTATTACCCTTATTAAGAATGGTTAAATCCCTAATTAGGATTCATGAGAAATTTTGGAAAAGATTTATTCTTTCCAAAGTTAATAAGATTTCCTATGACTCCTTATAGATTCATACTTTTTGTTCCCTCTTCCATAACTCTAAATTCACAACGGCATAATTTTTTTATTCTCTTAGTTGCTCATCACTCTTTCCTCATGCTCTACGCTTTGAACTTGCTTAGGAGAGAGTCTTAATGGCTGGTAAGTCATATTTTCCCTATACTCTACTAGATTCCTATAGTTGTGTTCTACTAAGAGTCTTATCTTGCATGATTTTAGATTGTTGGAGACCTTTATGCCTGACTATGGAGGTGTTTAATTTTTGTTTAGGGCACTAAAATATATAATTTTTTGATCAATATATAATTTTATAAAAATCTTGGAACCTATACTATTTAGTTAAGGCACTATGAGACAGTTTTGAATTTGTTAAAAAACAAATAGCTTTTGAAAATGCTTTTGGTATCGATTATCTTGAAATTTTTATGGGAGATACCAATGGATGTATAGAATAGTTCTGTATAATACTTTATCATTTTGATTATTAGGTTAGGTGTAGAGATTTAGAGAACTAGACTTGTATGGGTATGAGTTAGAAAATCAAGATGTTGGAATAAGTTGTTAATAGTTATATCTTATATTTGTTTAAAGTGTATGAGGTTGTTAAGGCTTAGAGATATGTTTAGATCATTACTTTGTTGAAGTAAGTAACTTCATTCCTAATATATTCAATATGTATGATTAATTTGAAGCTATTATAAGTACGTGTGTTTTATTGTTCATTAAAATTAATTGATTTTCATAACAAGATTAGTTTATGTAAATGTTTTCAAATATGAAAAATTATGTTATTTGTGGTTTTAACAAAATACTTTAAATGTCTTTAAAGGTGTAATTCATTTTGCTAAATGATTATCTTTAATGAAATTTTCTATAAAATATTTGAATGAATTTTGTTTTGCAAGCCTAAATCATTGTTATGATCTTTTATGAATCAAATAAGAATGTCTTGTTCGCGCATACAATTAAGATTATTAATGAAAATTTATGCGGATGCCACTTTTTGAGGCTATATGGGGGCCACCTATTGAGAGTCAAGGTACCACGAGGTGCCACATACAGTACAAAGTGCCACGTGCAAGCTATGATATATGAAAAATGAATTTATGAATTTAATATTCTTCTTCTATAATATGTAATTTTGTAAAACTTATGTTTCTAATATATGTTTTGATAAAGAAAATAAGGCTTGCTAATCTATTAGTACTGATAACCTTAGTGTGTTGGGAATGGTATTACTTACCGAGTTGATGGGTTGTCCCTCATCATTACTTTTTCTAGATTAAGTAACTTGGTGAGTTGGAGCTAGAGATTCATTTAATTTTGCTAGTTGAATAAGAGATGATGAATTTATGATTCCTTTAAATTTGTTTATCTTTTGAACATATAATTGGGGAGTTTTGAGACTTTTGCTATATTTATGTTTTTCATACATAAATATTTAGTATTAGACTTATGGATATGTTGATTTGGTTTATAAAATTTAAGGTACTTTGATTTGAGGTTTTTGTGTAAGGATTATGATTTATAAGTAACCTCGTTTACCTCATGCTTCACACGTATTAGATTTAGGGTGTTATAACTGTGGTAGCAAAGAAATAGGTTTGGGGTTCTGTAGACTTTATTTAAGGTTAGTTTTGATTCTTTAGACTTTGTTTGAGATTAGTTTTGTCTAGGCATAATCAATTAGATAAACAATATTGTTTACCTTGAGTTTACTGGAGAGAATAGATCTTAAAGGTGGGAGTGATCTTCTACGATTGGAAATTCAACTTAGGTTCTTTTAAACTATTCACAACTTATGACTTCTTGATAACTGCTTTAATAAAGGATTTCTAATATCAACACTACAAGAAAAAGGGCCTACTATGATAGGTAAAAACTATCATCTTAGGGGGTAGATGACGGTTATCCGTACTATCATTGTAGCCAGCGTCAAGAAAAGATGACAGATAGAAACCCGTCACAAGTTGTGATAAATTTTACTATCATAATTCTGTCATACAACTTATATAAGGAAAATTGATTTTTTTTTAATTTTTATGAAATTAAAATTGTAAATAATATTTGTGGATAAAAGTTATGTGTCAAATGTTGTGACTAGTATTTTCTATCACAATTTTTTAATAATTGATTATTTATTTTATTTATTAATTTAAAAATAAAAAATATGCAATTTTAGCTTCCTCAATTTAAAATTTAAATTAAAAAATTTATATCAAAGAAAATAAATTAATAAATGCAATCAAATCCAAAACCGATGAACTAAATTAGTGAACTTTATTATCCATAAAAATATCCAAAGTACTTCTAAATTTCAAAAACATACAATTGAAACTTAACAATTCAATAGTTAATCAATATTTCAAACTCAAGCCAACAGCCAAAAAAGACCAATCCAAAACCAAACCAAAGTACTCAGCATTCAGCAACATCCAGCACCAAAGCTATGCAAAATGTAGTCCTTTTCCAGCAGCAAAATCCAGAAGCCCCCGAGCCAAGTAAGAAGTATCCCATTTCATCAATTGAAATATTAAGTGAAATATAAGCATTTACACATGAAAATATTAAGAATAACATCTACAAAAAGGAAAAAAATACAAGTAATAATAGAATATGAAAATACTCAGTGAAATATAAGGCGAGACCCCTTTTTTCCCTTCTCTGAAGTAAGGCATTAAAATGGATTAAAGAAATTATGATTGTGTTCCACACCTGGAGCTGGTAGAGACACACTCTGGTCATTTAATATTGCCTTGGCACCATTTGAATAAGTCCATATTAGTATCCACAAATTCAAGGAAGATGATTGGCCTCCGTCTTACATATATCATATTCAAGTCCAAATAGCTTTATTCCTCGTGGGATTTATTTGATCAAACTAATAGTTCAGGATGAAAAATGGTTAGAACCTCACAGTCATCGAAAGTTACTGTCTCATAATTCATTTTAGTGCTTATAACACAGAGGAAATAAAATTAAAATATTGAAACATACATATATCATGCAGGGGCGGATGTAGCATGTGACCAGTGGGGGCTCAAGCCCCCACTGGCCAAAACAAATTTTAAAATTAAAAAATAAAAATATTTTAGTTTTCTAATTAGTCCCCATAAAAAATTTATTAAAATAATCATTATAAATTATAAACCCCCATAAAATTTAAAATTTAACTTTTAAGAATTATAAAAACTTATATTTTAATTAAAAATAATGATAGTCCATCACTCAAAATATTTTATATTCTCAAAAATAGGATTAATTCTTCCAGTCTCTATAATAATACTAGAGCGAACGTTTTTAATAATAAAACTTATGAAGAATCATCTTTGGAATCGGATGGGATAAATGATAGTTTAGTTGTTTATATAGGAAATAATAAATTTAATAATATTGATAATGAGTCTATTGTATAACATTTTTAAAATACGAAAATACGCAGAGAATAATTATAAATGTATTAGCAAATATTTTATATATTCAAAATTTTAGTTTTTCATATTTTACTACTATCTAATAGCCCCCGGTAAATTATTTTTCTAGATCCGCCACTGATATCATGTATGTAAACATTTTTTTCTTTTCTTTAAATACAGAGAGGACAGTAGTTAGTTATTTAATTGAAAGGATGCATAGAAAGTTTCTTTAAACCAATGCTATCTCACATATGTGGTTAAGTCTCAAAAAGCAATATTAGTCCAAATTCATTACTTCCAATCAAGCAAAAGCATGCAGTATCAAACAGGAGATGCATCCTGAGGACCCATAAGCCAATTTGTACTCCATTATTATCAATTTCCTAGCTGGTCAATTTTTTAATTTTTTTTTGTGGGTATCTCTTAAGTATCGAAATTTATACCCTAAGCAATCAAACAAATTCAGATAGTACTTACTAATACAAGATATTGGAGATTAAATCCAAGAGTAACGGAATGCAGATAGTACCTGCTTTGAAGAAAATGTCAGTGACGTCATTCGAAGGTAACGGTCCCAGTAAACAACATGATCCACTTTCTGATTCAGCATAACATTTCCACATTTCCAATCAAGGGAGCTTGATAAATAATGGATGACGTTGAGACCAAAATTAGTTTTAAACGATTTGTCATCCAAGATGGTACAACACTCAGGGAAAATGGCCAGTGAGTGTGTGATCATATCTCTTCCTCCAAAGAGGATATTATTATCTATACATATATATGCACATTATAAAGCTACTAATCATACATTCATCCATTAATATTTTTTATTTTAATCATCTGCACAAATTAAAGAGAAATGATCAATCTATCCTCGACCTCAAGCATGCACCAATAGCATTACAATTAATTAAACTTTTCTCCAATCAAGTTTCTTAACTAGATAATAGGAATGATAATTAGTAATAATAAGAGATTAATTAGAAACTTCAAAGAAATACAACATGTGCATAAGATTTAATTCCGCAGTTCATGTTTTTCTAATAATTTCAAGATAACTAGCTTATTTATTTATCAACACAAGATGAAGTCATTTTAACTATATGTATCTACTTTTACAAGCTAGGTAGGAGTACTAGAACACACACACAAATTACAAGATTGATTGATCGGGCTGATGGATATATCATGTATGCATGCATTTATTCCTTACTTTTTTTCTTTAAATTAAATTGTAATTCTCAAAAAAGAAAAAGAATACTCACAGCAACACGCATTTACTCCTTAGTTTTGGAGGATATGTCCTTCCCCTTCCTCTGTCCTCCAAGAATACGAGAAATATGTAAACCTCTATGCACTAAATGCTTAGTTGAACAACATTCTTGTTTGAAATTCTAAAACAAATGGGAACCACGCCAAGAATGCAACAGGGGTGAATAGAAGCAATCCCATCACTATTTCATAACCATGAGCAAGTGTCCTAACTGATCCCCTAATTCCACCATGTTGTATCACTGGCTTACAAGCTTGTACGATCTATATATAGTTCCACGCATCCATAAAAAGAAAAAAGATTACTTATTAGAAAAACCCCAATGATAAACAAGCCTGGTCAGACACATCGCACTTCCGCTCGGGTCAAGGCTAACAAGCCTGGTCAATATCCCAACACCCATCTCGATTAAATTGGCAAGGATCTTTATAGCTTAAATCAAATTTAATGATAAAACTATAATAATTGAATTCCAAAAAAAATCAAATAAACTGTCACACAGAGGATTGTCATAATAGGTCTTTTTTCTTGTAGTGCAACATAGCATGAATTATTCATTTGCTCTCGTTTACAACCTTCAAATTTTGTCAACAATTTTCTCTACTTATTCAGTACTTTGCGCATTGGTATTGCCTTTATTTATAACCTACTTTTCCGTCTATTTCATTTATTTATTTTATTCTTATTCTTCATGGTTTAGTTAAAATCACATAAGGAAGGTGCTAGGAATACCTCCATCTTGAGAAATGTTTTAGGTATCACTGATGACACTGACCCGACCTTGCGTGAGATGGCTAACAAAGGTAATCGTATGATGCCCTCAATGGTTAGGTTAACAGAACAATAAAGTAAGTGATTCAAGATGTGATCGGGGGTAGGGTTGGGGCATAAGAGAATGCGCCAGCTGAGAGGTAAGGTTGCACAAGAGATCAAGGAGCTATGATGAGCTTAGAATAGTTTAAGAAATTGGGACCACCTACCCTTTATAGGACTGCATGGAGAAGATATTCATGGCTATGTGTTGCAATAATTATTAGAGGTCGATTTTGGCCTCATCTTTCCTTTAGAGTAAGGCATACCACTGGTGGAATGCCAAAGCCCATCTTTGGAGGGCTGGGTTAAAAAATGCACCTATCACTTAAAAGCTGTTTTTTGAAACAGGTTCGACATTAGATAAATGCTGATTTTCTGAAATTGACTCAAAGGATGAAGTTTGTTATTGAGCATAAGGAATATTACATGACCCTATCTCGATTTGCTTCTTCCTTGGTCATTAATTAGGGTAGTAAGTATAGAAAGTTCCTTGAAGAGTTACGTATAAACGTCAAGGCGTGATTGACCATCCTTAATAATCATGCTAATTCGGTAGATAGAGCAATTCTTGTCGAGAGAGATATTCTTGAAGCTTAAATTACAAGAGGTTAGAGGAATAAAAAGAACTAATAATGTAGAGCTCGAGATGGAAGCTCTTATAGCCAAGGCATCAAGTCTTAGAAGAATGTTGGTTGAGGTAACAAAGGCGGTAACAAGGGTGTTCATGATACCACTGCTCAGAAGAACTTTTTTATTTGTCTACATTCCGGGGGGAGGTACCTTGATGAATGTTATCTGAAAATTGGAACTTATTTTGGTTATAGAAAAACTAAATAAAGACTTATATATTGCCCAAAGAGATGTAGTAGGATTGCAAATGCTTAGAATGATGAAGGACATAGGAAGAAACCTAAAATGCAAGGGCGTGTCTTTATGTTGACTAAGAAGGTACTAAGGTGTCTAATGATGTAGTGTCAGGTACATTATCCTTATTCTCTAAAGAAGTTAAAGTTCTTTTTAACCCTTGTGCTACACATTCATTTATAACTTGTTTTTTTCGCTCATTATGTTGATGTCCTTACCAAGCCAGCAAATCTTCATTTGTTAATCACTACTCATACTAGTGATTGCATGTTAGTAGATTGTGTTTACAAGTTCTATGTGACAGTTTGTGTGAAAAAGGAATTTCTTACGGATCTCCTACCGTTGGAAATATATGATTTTGATTTGATATTAGGGATAGATTGGTTAAGACCTTATTTTACTTCAGTCGACTGTTCTGTAAATGAGATTGTTTTTCGTTTACCTAGTGAGGAAAAATTTCATTTTCATGGGAATCTAAGAGTCATAGAGGCTTAATTTCAATAGTTAAGACAATAAAAATGCTAAGGAATGGGTGTGAAGGGTTTTTAACTTATGCATTTACTGATCATTCTAGTGATGTATGACACATTGTAGTTGAATTTATTAACATATTCCCTAAGGATCTTCCTAGTCGACCTCTTGATTAAGAGTTTGAGTTTACTATAGAGCTAACAATTGGTATTGCACCTATTTCTAAGGCACCATATCAAATGGCACTTGTTGAGCTGAAAAACTAAAGGTCCAGTCATAAGAGTTATTAAATAGGGGTTTCATTCGTCCTAGTGACTCGCCTCGGGGTGCTATTCTCTTGTTTTGAAGAAAAAAGACAGTTCGATGACATACAACTAAATCTAATTACTCTTAAGAAAAATTACCTTATTTCTCGGATTGATGTCTTTTTTTATCAACTGCAAGGTGTGGCACTATTTTCTAAGATCAATTTATGATCTTGATATTATCAATTAAAAATTAGAAGTGAGGATGTGTCGAAAACAACTTTTCAACTTGTTATGGGCACTACGAGTTCTTAGCTATGCCTTTTGGGTTAATTAATACTCATGGGACATTTATGAATTTCATGAATATAACTTTCCAACCTTACCTTGACATTGTTATTGTCTTTTAGGTTAACTAATACTCCTGCTTCATTAATTACAATCGTGGTAAGGAAAATACGGTAGCCGATGCCTTGAATATAGAATTATCCGGTTGCATAGCACATCTTATCACCACATCATTCATTTTATAGAAGGCTTGAGGAGTTGTGGGATCAAGGTAGTGATTTGTGGGCAAATAGAGTTGTTAACACATTTAATAGTCCAACCCACTCTAATCGATAAAATTAAGATAGCTTGAGAAGAATGACTTGAAGTTCAATAAAATTCGTGAAGAGGTGAGCAAAGGATATAAGCCAAAATTTAGACTTGCAAATAAAGATGTATTATGGTTGGGACAAAGGCTTTGTGTACCGTCAAATGAAAGGTTGAAGACATAAATTTGAGGGAAGCTCATGAATAATCTTATAATATGCACCTTGGTAGCACTAAGATGTATCGTGATCTAAAAGGTACATTTTGTTACAAAAATATGAAGAATGATATTGTTGCTTTTATATCTCAATGTTTGGTTTGCCAACAAGTGAAGATTGAACATCAAATACTAATAGGGGCATTTTCTCTCCTAGCCCTCTTGGACTTTGAAGGATCCATTGACATGTGTCATTAATGAAATTAAATGGTTAAGATTCTTTTAATTAACTTTCATGCAAATAGACATTCAAACTCATGTGTGATTCTTGTCAAATTTTTCCAGCAAATTCTTTCCCTCTAAACTCTTTCTATGATTTCCAGCAAATTTTAAAATAAAAGATCTTACAATTAGGGGTTGATTACTACTATTTCTACACTAAGATGGGACTAATACTTGGTAGCATCACTCAAACGTAAAATGTAGCCTTAAGTCGTTCTTACTATGCTAACTAGAATAATTCATTGACATCGACTGCTAGTGATGAACTGCTTTTCTGCCGTCCGTTGAATCAGTAATGTTTTGTACATTCTATCAATGGAATTTTTTAGTTCAATTTTTATTCGTTTGTGAAATAATTTATTTAATTGTGCCCAAAGCCAAAAGTTATTTAGGAAATAGATTTTATGATACATCCACATGGATATATTTGATGAACTTTAATTAAAACACATCTTTCAATTAGTAATTTCTTACCCATTATTAAATAGAATTTACACTTACATGCTTTAATTCTGATGAATTTTCATTATCTAATTTGTGATTTTGATGTTCTGTGCTATGCGACTATCTAGGTTCTGCATTGAAATTTGAAATGAAACCATAATTGATCCTATGTTATTTTATTGTCATTGTCGAATTTTATACCAGGGCAGACCCCATTACACTATTATTGTTATTGTTATTAATTACTGTTATTATTATTAAATGGATCGTTGAAACTTAGGAAATGGTTCACTTTGATGTTGTAATACTTGCAATCACACATGTATTTGCTAGCATGATGTTTATTTGGAAGTTGTAGTTGTACTTGTGACCTATTGTTATAGTCCTTTTTGGTAATTTCAAGTTTAAAATTTTAGCGTTTAAGCCGTCATTTCTTTAATCTTTTCTACTGAAAAACCTATATTTTATTATTTTGTTCAGCTGAAAAACCTATATTTTATTATTTTGTCTTCTTTATAGATTGTTTGTATTGTTCCAGGTTATTGTTATGGCTTTAGAATGCTTGACTGATTTGGATGGAAATCCTTAGCTTGAAATGGAATTGAATATGGGCAATTAGCTTATGATTTCTACAACAAGTATGCATTAAAAATGGGATTTAGTATCAGAAAAGAGGTATTTTCTAAGAATAAGCAAACATGTGAAATGACCTCAGCGATATTTGTTTGTTCTAAGGAGAGATTTTGTAAGAAGGATTGGAAGGATTTACTTTCAAAAAGACTTGAAGCAAAAACGAGGATGGGTCAATTATGCATTAAGTTGAACAGGAAAAGACAAAACTATTACGTGTATCATTTTGTAGAAATTTATAATCGTCCTCTCATAAGGGAAGAATGTGCTCGTTTGTCACCCTCTTAATGAAGAATATTGGTAGTGTCGTTAAGGTGCACCAAATTTAAAACCTTACCACTAATATAAATAATTAGTACAGAGCGAGTAAGGATCGATCCCACAGAAACTATGCTAGTTATATTTATTATCAACCCTAAAGTAAGATTTAAAATAAAATAATAGTAGTAATAATATAAATTAATCTAACTAAAGAAAATGCCAATTATAAATAAAAAGGGGGGTTCATGAATTTTTAACTAAATAGTAAGAAATAAAGAAATTAAAACTACGAACAAGAATTTAATAAAAACTCTAATTAAAGGAGAAAGAAATAATGATGATGAAAACTTTGGTTAAATGATCATTCGCCACCACCAAACATGCACATAATATATCAATTCTATCATTAATTTATATTGAAACTATCAACCGTAGACAACAATAAGCTTTGTTAGTCTCCATCTTTCCTTAGTGTGTCGTTAGGCAAAACAAGCTTTTCACATAATCTCTAACCATTAAATAATTTAAAATAAGCTCTTTAAATTTAAGATAATGGAAGCATTAAATAGAGAAAGATATTATGTTGATCTAGGCAATAAACACACAAGCTCGGATTATTTAACCTAGGTTATGTTCTCCAATTGAAATTATTGATTCCAACCTGCTACTTATGATTAAAATCTCAAGACAATTATGGATAAAGAATTTTAATCTAGCAATATAATTTATTCAAGTCCTATCTAATTGGCCACTCAAATAAAACAAGAATAAACCATGAACATTAATTATAGAAGAACATAAACAATTTCAATTAAATAAATTGAATGATAGAAATTAAAAATTAATCATGTGACATGTTCGGGGTTTTGAATTCACCCTCAATCAAATAAAAATCTAGCCTAACATAATTGAATTGGGAATAAGAGAATTAACAAAACCAATCATGGAGATTAATTCCAGTGGCTGCCTTTGCTTCAATTTAATTCCGGCTGCTGATTTTTTTCTTCTCCTTTGCAGCTGCAAATTGTTCAGTTTCTCTTGGTGCCGATTCTCGTCTTGGTTTCCGATTACCCCCTTGGTTGCCGATTACCCCCTTGTGTTGCTTCCGCTTGATCCTTTTATAATGCTTCAATTGTGGCTTTTTTTAAATCCTTGCATGGAAAGAATTAAATCCAAAGCCCAAAACCGCCACTTTCATGCTTCAATTAATAAGCCAATAATGATTTGGCCATGATTTCCTAAAGCCAAAAGGCTTTATTCTCCTTCCTTTCACGTGCTGGCCACTTTTGGTTTGCAATCTTTGTTTTCCAATTTTGCTTTCATGTGATGGCTTCGCTTGTTAATTGGCTTGGCTTCCTTTTTGACTTCCATTTTCCAATTTTAGCTCCATGTGCAATATTAATTTTGTTTGGCCCATACAAGCTTTAATTGGAGAATATTCTTTATTTTCTAATTCCTTCCAATTCTTGATCTCTGGTGCACTTTTGTTTCTCAATCTTCAATCAAATTTCTTTCCTGAATGCTCCGATTTAATTTCTCTTTAATTCTAGAATATGCCTAAAATAACAAAATAAATAAAACTAAGATAAAAATTAACACAATAAAATATAATTTACTAAATTAAAAATTAACTAAAATAACTAGAATATTTAAGACCAAAACAAGAAAAAGATGGAGAAATTAATAGCAAAATATATGGAAAATATGCACTTATCAAATTCCCCCACACTTACCCTTTGCTCGTCCTCGAGCAAACCTAGAACAAAAATAAAAAGAAAACCTAAACTAATCCACTTTCGTGGGAAATTACGATTGCATTTAGCGTATGCAACAAGCCTTTAAACCCCTAGGCGGCCCCAATGGACGAGTTATAGTCTCGTGAGGGCTTTAACGATAATACCCACAAACATCATTGTATTTTCTTTTCTTTTTTTTTAGCAGAAAAAGAACAAAGGAATTTAAAATAAAACTAGCCTCAAAGACTGCATAAGTCATATAGCTCAAAGAAAATTTCAAATATTATCGAAGTTCTAACTTTAATTCAATAGTCAATCTCATCTCTCTTTTGATTCTCATAGTGTGTGTGTGAATCAATTCAATCAAAATCCATTCCTAAAATTTTCAATATCAACAGCCTTTGCCTCGAACAAAGAAAAGAGTAGGTCAAACTAATCTTATCATCTTGATCTCCAATTTTTTTTTCTTTCACAGGCATTTGTGTGCATTTTCTTTTGATTTTTTTTCCTTTTTTTTTCATAGTCAGGAGCTTTCACTCTACCCCCTTAAGGTAGCCTTCTTCTCATGATTATTTTCTACATACTGGTGGTACATAGGCCCAAATTACTCAAGGATAGCTTCACTCTTAAGGGTTTTAGGTAGCTATTTTTGACTATGGTGCCTATTTATACTACACTGTATTGTGGAGATAAGAATAAAGACAAACAGTCATTTACTCAATCTAAAATTCTCAACTCAGGCTGCGTCAATCTCAAATTCTAAGTCAAAATTATGAAAGAATTGATATTAGTGCTCATGGTGTAAAGAATCTTAATTAAGAAGAAATCAACACAAGAATCAAGTATAAACTAAGGTAATATTAAACCCTTTCTAAGAACCATATTCATTGTCAATCAAATTTTTATCATTGGCTAATATTCAAAACAACTCTCTTTTTTTCTTTTTGGAAAAAGAAAAGGACAAAGTAACAAAAACTAAGTTCAAAATCCTTCCCCCCACACTTAATTCTTACATTGTCCTCAATGTAAGACTAAGCTAACAAAGACAAAATTAAACATGGGGAAATGAGATGAGACACACAAACAGAAACCAACAAAATTCAACACAAAGTGGGTAAAGTAAATGAGAATGAGAGGGAGAGGGAGAAAGATCAAATCTGTTATGGCGTGCTCTCAAAATCTTTTCTCCAGGCATTGGGTTGCCTCCCAATAAACGCTTGGTTTATTGTCCTCAGCTTGACATGGTTCTCAAGTTTCACTCATCAACGTACGCAGGTTCATAAAGTGGAGCCTCATCTACATTGAGTATCTGAAAGTTTTCATAGTAAGGCTTCAACCTATGACCATTAACCTTGAACTCTTTACCTGTCTTTAAGCTTTTAATCTCAACTGCACCATAAGGAAAAACATTAGTAATAACAAAAGGCCCAACCCATCGAGAACGTAACTTACCTGGAAACATCTTAAGGCGAGAATGGAATAGCAAAACTTTCTGTCCAACTTCAAAATTCTTTCTCAAGATCTGCTTGTCATGAAAAGCCTTAGTCTTTTCCTTATAGATTCGTGAACTCTTATAGGCATCATTTCGAATTTCCTCTAATTCGTGCAATTGGAGCTTTCTGTGTTGGCCGGCGTCGTCCAATTTCATGTTATATTGTTTCACAGCCCACCATGCTTTATGTTCAAGTTCCACTGGAAGATGACAAGGTTTATCATTTACTAACCTATAGGGCGACATACCAATAGGCGTTTTGTATGAGGTCCTATATGCCCAAAGTGCATCATCAAGCCTTAAGCTCCAGTCCTTTTTATTTGGATTAACTGTCTTTTCAAGGATTGATTTCATTTCCCTATTAGACACCTCAGCTTGCCCATTAGTTTGGGGATGGTAAGATGTAGACACCTTGTGAGTGATGTTGAATTTTCGAAAGAAGGCTTCTACTGACCTGTTATAAAAGTGAGTGCCTCTGTCGCTGATAATTGCCTTTGGTGTTCCAAACCTTGTAAAGATGTTACTCTTTATAAAATCTACCACAACCTTAGAATCGTTAGTTCGGGTGGCTTTTGCTTCCACCCATTTTAAAACATAATCAACCGCAAGAACAATATAGAGATTACCAAACAATGAAGGAAATGATCCCATGAAGTCGATGCCCCAAACATCAAAAATCTCAACCATAAGAATGGGAGATTGCAGCATTTGATTTCTAGGTCCCAAATTACATGTTCTCTAACAACGATCACAAAATTTGCAAAATAAATATGTGTCCTTAAATAGTAATGGCCAATAAAAACCGCTCACAAGTACCTTAAGGGCTGTTCTCTTTGGTCCAAAATGTCTTCCACAAGCCAAAGTATGACAAAAGGTGAAAATAGAAGTAAATTCAGTTTCGGGTACGCACCTTCTTATAACTTAATCAGAACAATGCTTCCACAAGTATGGCTCATCCCACACATAGTACTTGGCATCATTCTTGATTTTGGCCTTTTGTGCACGGGTTAGCTCTTCTGGTACTGTCCTAATAACCAAGTAATTGACAATATCTGCATACCAATGAGTAACTATACCTACCTGTAATGACTGCTCATCTGGAAAGTTCTCATGCAAAGGAAGTGCATCTTTGTTACAGGTAAGTCGACTCAAATGATCTGCCACCAAATTCTCAGAACCTCTAAGTCAAATTCTTACAATAGAAGTATCCATCGAATAAGGCGCGGCTTGGCATCTTTTTTGGTGAACAAGTACCTCATAGCTGCATGGTCAGAGTAAACGATTACCTTAGATCCAATTAAATAAGAACGAAATTTCTCTAAGGCAAAGATAACTGCTAAAAGTTCTTTCTCGGTAGTGGAGTAGTTAAGTTATGCATTATTCAATGTACGAGAGGCATAATAATGACATGAGGAAGCTTGCCTACATGCTGGCCCAACACGGCTCCAACAGCATAGTCACTGGCATCGCACATAATCTTAAATGGTAAATCCCAGTTTGGTAGTTGAATCACAAGGGCCGATGTCAAAACCTCTTTTAACTTCTTAAAAGCTCTTTGACACTCTTCATTGAAGTCAAACGTTGCATCCTTTTGAAGTAAGTTGCAGAGGGGTAATGCTATCTTGGAGAAGTCCTTGATAAACCTGCGATAGAAACCGGCATAACCAAGAAAAGAACGAACCTCCCTCATACTAGTGGGAGGTGGTAAGGAGCGAATAAGATCTATCTTAGATTTATCAACTTCAATCCCCATTTCAGAAATAACATGGCCTAATACAATACCTTGATTAACCATAAAATGACATTTTTCCCAATTAAGCACAAGGTTAGTGTCAATCATTGTTTAAGAACAAGTGTAAGGTTATCTAAACATTTATCGAAAGAATCATCATAAACTGTAAAATCATCCATAAATACCTCAATGATGTTCTCCACATAATCGGAAAAAATACTCATCATACACCTTTGGAAAGTGGCAGGAGCGTTACAGAGACCAAACGACATGTGTCGGTAAGCAAATGTTCCGAAGGGGCATGTGAAGGTCATTTTCTCTTGGTCTTCCCGAGCGATAACGATCTGATTATAACCTAAGTAATCATTAAGAAAACAATAATGAGAGTGATCACTTAACCTTTCAAGCATTTGATCAATGAATGGCAGAGGAAAATGACCCTTGCGAGTGGCTGCATTCAGTTTACGATAGTCAATGCAAACTCTCCACCCAGTTTGAACTCTAGTCTGCACAAGCTCGTTTTCTTCATTCTTGACCACTGTGATGCCTGATTTTTTTGGAACTACCTGCACATGACTCACCCATTTACTATCAGAAATGGGATAAATAATCCCCACATTAAGGAGTTTCAAAATCTCCTTTTTTACGACTTCCATCATTGGTGGATTAAGGCGGCATTGTGCATCTCTCGTTGGTTTAGACAATTCTTCTAGTAAAATGCGATGCATGCACATGGAAGGACTAATTCCGTTAATGTCGGCAATGGTCCAGCCAATCGCCGTCTTGTGATCCCGAAGCACCCTATTAGCTTTTCTTGTTGAACTAAAGTGAGGGTTTTAGCAATTATGACTGAAAGTTTCATTCTCACCCAAGTAAATATATTGCAGGTGCTCTGGGAGTGGCTTAAGTTCTAAGGTAGGTGCCTGCACAATTGAAGGTAAAAGTTTCTCGTTTAATAAAGGCAATTCAAGGTAAGAAACATTATACCCATTGGTGTGTAATGTGACTGCTCCATCTAAGATCGTCATAGCTTCCTCTACCTCATCATCCAACTTTATCGAATTTGCATGTTCCTTAGAATCATCTTTCGTAAGTTTTTTGCTTATGGCAATTTCAAAACTGTCATTACGGGATAATTCAAAGAAATCCTGCACTAAAGTATTAATATCATATATGGCAAAGACAGAATGTACACCACTAGGATACCTCATTGCCTCAAAGATATTGAAGCGGATCACTTCATCATCGAATTCCATTATGAGGGTTCCATCGTGAACATCAATCTTGGTTCGGGCTATCTTAAGGAATGGTCGCCCTAACAGAATAGGAGTGGGATTGGGCGATGATTCATCGTCCATTTCAAGGATATAAAAATCAGCTGGAAAGACCAATTCATTGACCTACACAAGAACATCTTCCACAACCCCCTTCGGGTAAGCATTAGATCTATCAGCCAATTGAATAATTATACCAGTTTCTTCCATTGGACCTAAATTTAAGGAATTATAAATCGAATATGGCATAACATTAATTGAGGCCCCTAAATCTAGCATACATCTTTCGAATCTGGTATTGCCAATAGTGCAGGGGATAGTAAAAGTACATGAATCCTTGCACTTAAAAGGTAGTTTTCTTTGAAGTACAGCAGAAACGTTCTCTCCTACACTTACTTTTTCGTTACCGCTTAACTTTCGCTTGTTGTTGCATAATTCCTTCAAAAATTTTGCATAACGCGACACCTATTTAATAGCATCAAGTAAAAGAATATTTACCTCTACTTTACGAAAGGTCTCAAGGATCTCCTTTTCCTTCTCCTCTTTCTTGGATTTTTTAAACCTGCTAGGAAATGGTGGAGGAATGGAAAGGGTCTTAATTCGAGGTGAGGGGGTACTTACTTGGCCAGATGGGTCGACTGGCAATGCAGAGTGGGAATCATCTTTCCTTGTTAAAGGAAGAGCCTCAAGGGAGGGATTGGTCATAGAGTGCGGTGATGTTGTGGACACTTTTGATGGCTTACCTAATAATGGTTTCAACTATTTTCCGCTGCTAAAAGGCATAGCACTAGCATTCTCCTTTAGATTAATTTCTGGTTGAGAATGTAACTTTCCTGAAGTTCTAGCCTTTATCCTACTCATAGATGCGGCCAATTGGCCAATTTGATTCTCTAAATGTTGGAGCTGTGTCTGGGTAGTCTATTGGAACTACATAGAGTTAGTAGCGAGAGCTTTTACAAGATCTTCGAAAGACGTACCTTGATTTTGAGGAGGTGGAGGTGGTTGAACTTGGTAAGGTTGTTGCACCCACTGTTGGGGGTAGCCCGGTGGTCGAGATGGTGCCACATTAGGAATGCCTTGTTGTTGGCTCCCATACCTAAAATTAGGGTGATCCTTCCACCCTTCATTGTAAAACTTAGAATAAGGGTCATACCTTTGTCTTGGTTGGCCTAGGAACCCCTCAACTGCATTGGTCTGCTCATGTGAACCCTCTTGAAGAGTAGGGCACATATCAGTCGCATGCCCGACCATGGAACAGACGCCACATGGTCTCACCTGTTGCCCTAGGGCTAATTGTTACACCAAAGAAGTAAGATTTGAAACTTATTGTTTGAGGGAAGTAGTACTTACCTTATTGACTCGTTTAGGTGGCGGTAATAGATCGTTCCTGGTGTTGAACTGTTGGGAATTAGCAGCCATGTTAGCAATGAGATTTCGGGCTGCTTCTGGTGTCTTATCTACGAGTGCTCCTCCATTAGCGGCATCAATCATACTCCTATCCATAGGTAGTAGACCCTCATAAAAGTATTGAATAAGGAGCTGATCACTTATTTGATGGTGGGGCAACTAGCACATAGCTTTTTTGAATCGTTCCCAATAGTCATAAAGTGACTCTCTATTATATTGTCGGATTCCACAAATTTCTTTTCAAATACTGCCAGCTTTTGATGCTAGGAAATATTACTCCAAAAATAGCCGACGTATCTCATTCCATGTAGTGACAGTACCGGAGGGAATATAGTACAGTCATTCCTTGGCTGAATCCACCAAAGAGAATGGGAAGGTCATTAGCTTAACTTGCTCTTCAGAAACTCCAGCTGGTTTCATTATGGAGCAGACCACATGGAACTCCTTCAAGTGCTTATTTGTGTCCTCTCTTGCAAGACCATGAAAAGTAAGAAGAAGATGAATCATCTCATATTTGAGTTCAAAGTTTACCTGAGGGTTTGGATTCTCAATGCATAAGGGTTGCTGGTCCAGGTTAGGAGCTACCAACACTTTAAGTGTTCGGTTGTTGTTCTGAGCCATTGGTTTGGGTTCTGGGCTGCCTGGCTCTGTCTTCAGGAGTGGAATGTGGATGGCAAAATCGAGTTCTGAATATGATGAGGTTGCTCTAAGTTGTTTGAGTTTCAATCAAATGTCCTCTATGCTCATGAAAATCTAAATATATAACAAAAATAACTAATTAAAACAAAATAAATAAATAAAATGAGAGAAAAAAAGTAAAAATAATAAAATAAAACAAGTGATAATAAACAAACTAAATGCTAGTCCCCGGCAACGGCGCCAAAAATTTGGTAGTGTCGTTAAGGTGCACCAAATTTAAAACCTTACAACTAATACAAATAATTAGTACAGAGCGAGTCAGGATCGATCCCACAGAGACTATGCTAGTTATATTTATTATCAACCCTAAAGCAAGATTTAAAATAAAGTAATAGTAGTAATAATATAAATTAATCTAACTAAAGAAAATGCCAATTATAAATAAAAAGGGGGGTTAATGAATTTTTAACTAAATAGTAAGAAATAAAGAAATTAAAACTACGAACAAGAATTTAATAAAAACTCTAATTAAAGGAGAAAGAAATAATAATGATAAAAACTTTTGTTAAAGGATCATTCGCCACCACCAAACATGCACATAATATATCAATTCTATCATCAATTTATATTGAAACTATCAACCGTAGACAACAATAAGCTTTGTTAGTCTCAATCTTTCCTTAGTGTGTCGTTAGACAAAACAAACCCTTCACCTAATCTCTACCCATTAAATAATTTAAAACAAGCTCTTTAAATTTAAGATAATGGAAGCATTAAATAGAGAAAGATATTAGGTTGATCTAGGCAATAAACACACAAGCACGGATTATTTAACCTAGGTTATGTTCTCCAATTGAAATCATTGATTCCAACCTGCTACTTATGATTAAAATCTCAAGACAATTACGGATAAAGAATTTTAATCTAGCAATAGAATTTATTCAAGTCCTATCTAATTGGCCACTCAAATAAAACAAGAATAAACCATAAACATTAATTATAGAAGAACATAAACAATCTCAATTAAATAAATTGAATGATATAAATTAAAAATTAATCATGTGACATGTTCGGGGTTTTGAATTCACCCTCAACCAAATAAAAATCTAGCCTAACATAATTGAATTGACAAAACCAATCATGGAGATTAATTCAAGCGGCTGCCTTTGCTTCAATTTAATTCCGACTGCTGATTTTTTTCTTCTCCTTTGCAGCTGCAAATTGTTCAGTTTCTCTTGGTTGCCGATTACCCCCTTGTGTTGCTTCCGCTTGATCCTTTTATAATGCTTCAATTGTGGCTTTTTTTAAATACTTGCATGGAAAGAATTAAATTCAAAGCCCAAAACCGCCACTTTCATGCTTCAATTAATAAGCCAATAATGATTTGGCCATGATTTCCTAAAGCCAAAAGGCTTTATTCTCCTTCCTTTCACGTGCTGGCCACTTTTGGTTTGCAATCTTTGTTTTCCAATTTTGCTTTCATGTGATGGCTTGGCTTGTTAATTGGCTTGGTTTCCTTTTTGACTCCCATTTTCCAATTTTAGCTCCATGTGCAACATTAATTTTGCTTGGCCCATACAAGCTTTAGTTGGAGAATATTCTTTATTTTCTAATTCCTTCCAATTCTTGATCTCTTGTGCACTTTTGTCTCTCAATCTTCAATCAAATTTCTTTCCTGAATGCTCCGATTTAATTTCTCTTTAATTCCATAATATACCTAAAATAACAAAATAAATAAAACTAAGATAAAAATTAATACAATAAAATATAATTTACTAAATTAAAAATTAACTAAAATAACTAGAATATTTAAGACCAAAACAAGAAAAAGATGGAGAAATTAATAGCAAAATATATGAAAAATATGCACTTATCAAATATCAGCATTTCAAGCAATTGAAATAGACTTGGCTGAAGCATTTGGAATCTCATTAAGTCTATATTTTTAAGTTAATGGATAAACAAGTAGGTGGAAGAGATTCTCTTGGCTACACAAAACAAGATCAAAAGAATTACACTAGATCAACTAGACAAAAAAAAATGGTATATGGAAAAGAAGGATGTGTATTGAAGTATTATTCTGATCAAAGATTAAAATATCCATCATTTTTTTATTCTATACAGTTGGACAATAAGGAAAAAATGATGGATTTTTTTATCTCTGATCAGAATAATAGTTCAATAAATATCCTTCTTCTCCATATGATAATTAATTATGGTCAATTAGGGATGTTATTAATTTTGATACAACTTATAAGGTTAATAAAGTGAATTGACCATCTTCTATGTTTTTGGGATTTAATCATCATCGAAAAACTATGGTGTTTGCGGCAGCTTTAATGCATGATAAGACAATTGATTCATTTGTATGGTTGTTTAAAATATATTTACAAATGATGTCTGGAAAGGCTCCAAAACCTATCTTTGTAGAACAAGATGCAGCAATGGCTAAGGCTATTTTACAGGTAGTGCCTAGCATATACCACAAGTTTTGTACTTGGCATATAATGCAAAATGCCTTGAAGCATGTAAACTCTATTTTCACGTGTCTTGGTGGGGTGAAGAATTTTTTATCAATGTTTGTGGATTCTATTGAAGACAAAAATAAATTTTTGACTACTTGGAATAATATGCTTGACGTATATGATGTGCATGATAATGATTGGCTTAAAAGGATTTGTGAGTTGAGAGAGAAATGGGCTTAGGCATATGATAGACGAGCATGGTCTGCTAAAATAAAAATTACCTAACTGTTTGAAAGATTATTTGAAATCAAACCTTAATATGGACCAACCTTTTATGCATTTTGAAAGAATGGTTAATGATAAACGGCACAAAGAATTGAAAGTATAGTGTAATATGTATTACCAAATGGTCAACTTAAAAGTATCTGTTAAAATATTGACTCAAGCGAGCGAAACTTACACGAAAGCAATATTCAAAAATTTCCAAGATAAGTTTATAGAAGCTATTGATTTGTTCATGACGAGATGTGTTCAAGATAATGAGGATTTTCTTTATATTGTTATTGTAGATGATAACTCCAAGAAGCGGTATATGAAAAGTAAAGGTAACAACACATTATATTTTAGTTCTAGGATATTTTATACTGTTATCAAAGAAACTCCTAACTAATATATCTTGAAGAGGTAGACAAAGCAAGCAAGGGTGGCATATGTGCAGCATAAGCATGGCTGTGAAATCTAAGTAGATCCTAAATGACAACAAATATGTCGATATAGATTTTTATGTTATGCCTTCACCAAAATAGTAAGTAGGGCTTCAAAGAGTAAAAGTGCTTATAGCCTAGTGAATGAACATGCAAGTTCTCAAAATTAATTAGATACCTTTTATGTTCATAAATGGATGGTAATATGAATGAGAAAGATCATGAATTACCTTATGAAGAGCCATGAAGTACTACTGATACGGAATGTGTACAAGATGCCAATACTGTTAAAGCAACTAGATTGAAAAATGAAGAGTTATCTCGTGGAAGACGTCAAATTAAAAGCAACTTGGAGAAGTCCTTGGCCAACAAAAAATAGGTCAAGTAATCGTCCATCGCTCTCTCAAACTTGTCCAGTAACATTGTCAATAAAATTAATTTATATTTCTAGTTAATTACAAGTTATTGATATCGATAAGTGTTGAATTTGAGTCACATATAACATGCGGGCACCTACACATTTGTTTCATACGATAAACAATACTTGTTGTTCATTAGTTCATCATCATCCTTATCCAGAAAGTAAATTTAATTTAATTTATTGTTTGTGACAAAAAGTAATATCTACTAAATAATTAAAAATGACAAACTGTTAAAATTATACCACAATGACTTTATGCAGTTGGAGTTTCAAAGTTGCAATTTGACTAATTCAATGTCCAATTTAATGCCATGGATGCAACGTAAAGAATTTCAACAAATAAGTTTTTAGGAATTGCTTCAACATAGCATAGTTTTCACTCTCTTGTACTTCAATGAACTAAATTAGTGTTGTTACTTTATAAACTGCTGGTACTGGTTGCTGTTTAGCTTTTTTTTTAGGTTTATAGTTGTTTTATTTTTTTCTTTTTTGGTTTTTAGCCGTTGTTTGCTGTTTTTCTAGGTTCCATAGTTACTATTTTATTTTTTTTGGATTTACAACTGTTTTTTTTGCTATTTTTCTTAGTTTTATAGCTGTTGTTTTATTGTTTTAGGGTTTACAACTGTTGTTTGCTGTTTTTCTAGGTTCTATTGTTGTTGTTTTCTTTTTTGGGGTCTGCAACAACTATTTATTGTTTTTCTAGGTTCTATAGTCATTATTTTGAATTATTTAGCTGTTGTATTCTTTGCTACTCTGTCTTGGGAAATATGATAACACAGATAACAATTTTGTAATTTCAATCTTTTTTAGCCAATAAAACCAAAACTATCATTTCTCAAATTCAAAAGGGTGCTACATTGTAGTCTTGTACAAACAATTTTAGTAACAGAATGAGCTATATTATTCTCAAACCAAGGAAAATTGTTGATTTAAACTAAAAAGAACATTTGCAAGTACTCTCAGTTATATATTTGAATTGCTTTATATATTTGATTTTAACAAAAATATAAATCTAGTGGGTTATTGTAATCCTAGATGCCAAACATTAAATTCATGATTTTACAAACCTTTGACTTGGCTGGGGAAGCAATGACACTTCTTGATTGTCGTGTGCTTGTATTTCGATTTTGAAGATGGTATGGGTGCAGAGATGCTCTAAATGAGTTCAAGTTTTGAAGTCCTGCTAGATAGAGGGGGTAGAGTCCTAAATCCTTGATTGTTAATTCTTTCATTCAAAGCTTGGCATTATATTGGATCGAATGGTTCACACCAACAATTAGGACTTTATTGATTTGCATCCCATCCTTGCTGAGAGCCTTCTGGGAATTAGAACAGTTATGATATAAAATGTGCATCCAGTTAGCATCTGTTGGACTAGGAACATGTTTCAAGATCACACTACATAGGGCAGTGAAACAAATAAACTAATCAAAATGAAATTGAATCATAAATGGATTAAGTAAAAAATCTAATGATTTAGATTCGATTTACTTATTAAACAAATTGAATTCTTAGAATTTGGATTCAATTTATTTATTAAAAGAATGTTCCGTTCAATTCATTTAATAGAATTAATAAATGAATCAAATGGAATATGGATTTATTTACTATTCGTTCATCCTATTACTAGGGGTGGCAAAAATCCCCACGGGGACGGGTACCTTCGGGGATTTTTCCCATTCGGGGAGAGTATGGGGATAATTTCATACCCAATTTCTTATTCGGGGAAGGGACAGAGAAATTTTTTTATCCAATTTCTTATTCGGGGAGGGGACGGGGATGAGGTGGAATCCCCATCCCCTACCCATTTCCCCATTTTAATTTTTAATTTTATTTTAATTTTTTAAAATTACTAGTAAATAAATTATAAAATTATAAATATTGGTTAAAATAAAAAATATCAAAATATTTATATTATTAAACTTTTAAGCCTAATTAACTAATTAAAGTCCTAAATTTTTATTTAAGACATTAAAAAGACCGAGTAGATTCTATTAGCCCAACATTTTTTTAATTTTAATATTCTTTAAATATTTTAAACTTAAATCTATTTTTTATTTATTTTTAGATGTTATAATTGCCCACAGCCAATCACAATTTTAATATCTAATCTAATATTTGCTCTTGATTTGTTCCAATTTAACTATTGTGTTGTAAAGGGAATAGTCCACATTTATAAAGTGCCCACGCCACCATTGAAAAAGTTAATTTTGAATCTAAATTCGATTTTATTTGTAACAATTTTGTATTAGACTATTAATTTATTCATGATAGTTTGTAAAAGAAGTTTGTATCCCTTGCATGTTGCGTTACTTACTAATTTAATGTATGTGACTTTTGTAATATATATTAATGTAAGATATATTTGAACTTTACTTTTATTTGAATTTTTTATTTTAATATGATTAACTCAAAATCGAAAACAAAAAAAAAATGTATTAGTTATTCGGGGATCGGGGACCCTCGGGGATCCCCTGTTATTATTCGGGGAGGGGATGGGAATTCTCTCAAGTAATTCTGACGGGGACGGGGAGGGGACGGGGACATACGCAAAATATTGGGGATGGGTACGGGGAGATCGGTCTCCTCCCCTCCCCTCCCCATTGCCATCCCTGCCTATTACGGATCTATAACGAATAAAATCAAATCTAAATTTGTTTACAATTCTTTAGAAAAATATAATTAATAAATGAAATTAAGCAAAATAAAATATAAAAAGACAATATCCTAACATCCTACACAATAGAAATAATCCAAATCCTATTCGAAGATTAAATTAATAGTCATCCAAACAAAAATTACAAATTCTTAACAATACAAATAATAGTAATTCAAATTCAAATTTTAAACTAGGAGATTTTTTTAATTCTCTTCATTTTGTCTTTGTCGCCTTGAAAACAAGAATCATACACCAAAAAGTAAATAAAATGATTAACATGTTGCAACACTAATAAAATGTTGCAACACTAATAAAAGTCACTATAATATTTTAAAATATCAAATATATAACAAATTTGTGATATTGTTAAGGAAATAATAATTAAATCTACAAAGCCAAGAAAAATAAGTAAGATAAAACTTTACCTATCACACTCCCACATTGTCATTAGGATCATTAGCACTCTCTGTAGATGAAGAACTATTAGTGCTCATGTTCACAATGTTTTGACCAAGTTGATCCATAGTGACATCAAAATTTTCTATATAATTTTTTAAAAATAAATCTTAATTAGAAACAAGTCCTTACAGCAAAACCTTAGAGTCAAACACAGCAATTTTGTTGAATTCAGTGATTAACCTTGTTGGATTGAAAAATACTGCAATCTTAACTATTATAATTAGAATCACTAAAATAATAAAAATAATTATAATATTCTAACCAATAGATTTAGCTAATATTAATGGCCATCATACAATTTCGAATCCTCCAATGCTTTACAACTTTGCGAGTCAATTCTTGAACAAACAACCTTACCATCACTTTAAAATCTTAGTTTATTATTGTTTTGATAATTTAAAATCTTAATCAAATAGCTTGTGTGAACATTATTGCTTAACCATGAACGTAATAATAAACGAAGATTAAAAAAATTAAAGAAAATTCATTTCATTGGTTAAATCACTTACAAGCACACAAATTTTTTTTTTATCTACGAGAGTAACAGTTAGCACAAAACCCATTGCTAAAAAGTTAAAAAAAGAAAAAGAATTACGGCTTACTGTGTGATTGTGTTAGATAAGACGACGTCGGCTGAGAGATGAAGAAATTATTGAGGGCGGAGACTAGAGACAAGGGAGGGATATTGGTTGAGAGATGAAGGGAAAGAGAGGCGAAATGATAAAATGTAAAGATTAGGGTTGGCTGCCCTAATTCTTGTTTCACTTATATGGCTTGTTTTATTATCGTCAAGAATTACTATATTAACCTTCAAATTTTAAATTATATATATATATATATATATATATAAATGAATATACCGTATTTGATTTATTTATTACCCATTTATTAAACGAATCCTAAACGAATAAATGAATCAATGTCCTTAGTCCCAAATTCAATTTGTTTAATTAGCGAATTAAATCGAATTTACCCATTTATTAAATGAATTAATTTCTTCAAACCCAAACCCATTTAATTTGCATTGAATAGAATCGAAGAAACAAATTCTAACTTAATTGCCACCCTTAACCACACTTTTCAAATTCTCGCAAAACCAAATTAGTATTAACTAGAGGAAATCCATAAACTATAAGCATATTACAACAACCTCACAGTAACTCTCAATTCTCCGGCACTAGACACAAATTGTCACAAATTACTAGTACTCCAATTACAAAAAAATAAATAAACAAAGAGATAGATAAAATTACTCCCCCTAACAATGACATCAATTTGCATGCTCCATCAATTATTTGGGCTCCTCAATCATCCATTCTTTAATCAACCTATTTGCAAGTAGTTACAAGAATTCCTTATTAATCAGACAAAACTTATTTCACCATTCTTTCTCAAATCTTCTCAACATCGAAAGCCAATTTCATTCAACCATTTTTTCATCAAACATGTTCAGCTATTTTTTTTTAACAATATCTGGACATTGGGTTTAAGAGTTCCCAAAGGTATGACTTATGATTAACTTTTTATTTTATTCTTTTTTCATTTTATTCAAATTACCAAAAAGATATATTTTTTAACTAATGTTCTTGTAAAGTGACTAGGTTACTACTATCTTATAGATGCTGGATGTTGAAGTATTCTTTACAATTGATAGAGGAACACGATATCACTTGTCAGAATGGAGAGATGGGTGTGCTCCTAAGAACAAAGAAGAGTTCTTTAACACGAAACATTCTTTGGCAATAAACATTATAGAATGATGTTTCGATTTACTCAAAATGCAATGGGCTATACTATGAAGTCTATCTTTTTATCCAATCAAAACGTAGTGCCATATTATTATTGCTTGCTATTTACTACATAATTTAGTTAGGAGAGAAATGTCAATAGATCCCATTGGAGCATGAATTACTTGAGATAGATGATAATAAAGTACAAGATAGAAGTAACATAACCATTGTTGAAGCTTCAGATCAATGGATTAGGTGGAGAAATGATTTAGCAGATGCAATGTATAATGAATGGCTTGGAAACTGAGGCTAACATATTTTTCATTAGGATTTTATTTCAGGGTTGTGACATTATATTTATGTAGTACTTTGTGATTTGTTTATCTATCAATTTAAAGTTGCAATATTTTTTTAATATTTTAAGTTAAGAATTATGGTAATTTTACAGTTTAAATTATATTTCAAAAAATATAATGAAATCAACATATAAGAATGGAGGAGGATGAAGGTACAAGCCACACTGGTGGAAACAAGGTGCGTATAAGGCCAGCATGGGCAAATGTTGAAGAACAAGCACTGTTGGATGCACTAGATGCAGTGGTCGTAAGTGGTGGTCATGCTGATAATGGATTCAAATCCGTTACATTTAGACATCTTGAAAAGGTACCAAATCAAAAGTTGCCAAATTGTGGTCCGAATGCTCCTTCTCATATTGAGAGGTTAGGAAATGTAAGAAACAATGTGGGTTTATATTTGAGATGCTGAACATGAGTAATTTTGGATGGAATGATGTGAAAAAATGGGTGGAGGTTGATAATGATGAAGTTTGGAATTCATATGTGTAGGTTAGTGAAAATTTAAAAAAAAATGGATTTATTTACTCTCATTTATAGGTTTTTAAAATTTTCTTTTTAGAGATTGATAACTATTTAGCAATTGTTATGTTTAGGTTTATTAAATTTTTGAAATTTTGACTATTTACTACATTTAAATTTAATATTTTTTACTATTTACTGTATCTAACTACATCTTGATTAAATATTTTGTAATCTCATAACACAATAATTAAGAAACTGGAGAAACAAGGCATTCTCACTTTATGAAAGATTGGCAAACATATTTGGAAAGGACCGTGCTACTCAACATGCATGCTGATACAAAAGACGAAGCAAATCAAGAAGAAATTAGCGATGATGATAATGAAATAGATGATGGATGTTCTCCAATATCAGCAACACCACTTTTAAGTTCTCAGCACATTACTCGATCACTCACAACAACGAAATAGGAAGAGATCTAGTCAGAGGGTGACCTGCATGCTGGCATTGATACGATTGCTAATCTTATCAGCCAATCATTTGAAAACATGAATACAATAGCTCAACACATGTTTGATAACAAAAAAGATCGTTTTGACATTTTTTATGAACTTTCAACAATGTGACCTTCTATTGAAGAAGAACTTCTAGCCCTAGAGTTAATTCTAAAGGAACCCCATAATATTTTAGTTTTTAAGTCCTCACAAGGTGAGTGTAAGTTAACATTTGCTCATAAGCTCTTACGAAGAGCACGAGGTTGATATGTTGCTTAAAACAACTGCGATATTTTAAAGTCGATAATATTTTAGTATAGAAAAGAAGTGTGTACTAAACACGACCCAATATTTTATTATAGTATTATAGCATGTGAGTGCATGTGTGTACTTAACACAACCATATATTTTGGTATAGTATTGTTTCAATATTGTATTATTAAGTTGAATAAATTTTTGTAAACTTTTGAATGACTATGTAATTTGATTAGAATTACTTTGAATAATTTTCACAATAAATGTGTAGAAAAATTATGTGTTGAAATTTTTTAAAACTTATAGTTTCATAAATAAATATAAAAATCTTAAATTTGTATGTAAGTATTTTTGTATATAAAATTATTTTTTAGCATATCCATCCTTTTTAGCATTCAAACATAATTACATGTTCTAAGGATTATGATATTTGATATAAAATGGTTAGTTATTTACTTAAATTATTTATTTTTGACAAAAATTAATTGCCAAACATAGGACAATTGATAATAATACAATACAGCGCAGCATCAAATGTTGTACAATTTATACAACAAGTCAATAAATACTATTCTAATACAACACACTCCAATACAATACAATACAATACAATACAGTATAGTGTGGCTCACCAAAGCAATACTCGTTGATTGACTCCAAGTTGCGTTATTATCACCATTGAATAGCTTGGTGACCAAACTAATTCTTGGAAGATTTGAGAAATGAAGATAAAATATTTCCTTTGGATGGCCAGTCAGAAAGAACTATTCAGATGCTTGAAGATATGTTGTGAGAATGTGCTATCGACTTTCAAGGATCATGAAGCAATTTTCCAATGGTTGAATTTGCCTACAACAATAACTACCAAGCAACAATTAGCATGGCACCATATGAAGCTCCATATGGTAGAAAATGTAGGTCACCTATTTCATTAGGATGAGATAGGCGAGCTAAGGTATCTTGGAGTCGACTTAATTACTGTCTCATCGGAAGCGATCGGGAAAATACGTCAAAGAATGTAGGCAGCTCAAAGTTGATAGAAAAGTTATGAGGATAAAAGGCGAAGTGCTTTGGAATTTCAAGTTGGTGACAAAGTATTTCTAAAAGTTGCCCCAGTAAAAGGATCAATGAGATTTAGGAACAAAGGAAAATTAAGTCTGAGGTTTATTAGACCATTTGAAATACTTGAACTTATCAGGAATATTTTTTACTGACTTGCCCTCCCACCATCGTTATTAAGAATACGCAATGTCTTTCATGTCTCCATACATGTTCCAAACTCCTCTCATGTGCTAGATTATAAGCCTCTTCAATTAGAAAAAGACTTAACCTATGAAGAACGTCCAATTCAAATTCTTGATAGAAAGATAAAAGAATTAAGGAACAAAAAGATCCATTTAATTAAAATACTATAGCAAAATAGCTCAGTGGAAGAGGCAACATGGGAATGTGAGGAAGAGATGAAGAATAAGTATTGTGAGCTATTTAGTAAGTAAATTTCAAGGATGAAATTTTCTTAAAAGGGGAGGAAATTATGAGGTACAACTTTCTCACTTGAATATAATATAATTAACTTTAAGCTAAGAAGCCCCCTTAAGTATAATAATAATAATAATATAAATATTTAATTCTAAAGTAATGATGGCATGAGCAATGACATAAGTGGTGATGCAATAAGAGATGTTTGTAGAGATAGTTAGGAATTCTATAATTTACTAAGATATTTATGGAAGGATAATCTCAACCATTAATCAAGAGTTATTGTGGCAAAATCCTAACCATCCATTAACTTTAGGAAATCCTATAAATACCTCTTAGGCCTTTCGTTTTCTATATAAAAAAATAAGAATTCAATCATCTTCTATTCTAAGTCATAACATTAAGAGTAGAGAAATCTTCAAGTTTGAAAGGTCTAGAGAAGTCAAGGTTAAAAGATAAATAACACTTCAACTGCAATGTAGGGACAAAATCCTATTTATACTTAACTTCAACTTTACCTAATCCTTTTTCTTGTGATGGCTACTATAATGTGATTGGTTATAATCTAAATTTTTATATGGATGACTATGCCACCTATATTATGGTATTTTCTTATTTATCTTTATTTGGTTAGCTAGGCTGCCTATATTATGATATTTTCTTATTTACTCATTGTATGGTCGGCTATGCCGCCTAATCTGTGATACTTTTACTTAATTATACTATGGTTGGCTCTGCTGCATATATTATAATACCATTTTGTTTAATCTCTATATGAATGGCAATGCTGCCTAAATTAAAGATTGTTGTCCTTAATTAATGTTGTGTCTTGATTATGTTGTACATTTAGGAACTTCACATGTTATGACCTAAGTTGCATTAAACACGTGCATTTCATGGATTACTTTATAAAGAAAACTTTTTTTTTTTAAAAAAAAAGAGAATTTTTGAAAAATGGGTTGTTGTACTACCAAGTGGCAAAGTTCCCAAAGAGGGAAAGCTCTCTAAGCTAAGTAAAAAGTAATCTTTTGGAGACGGCGATATGTAATGCCCAAAAGATCAACTAATTAGACTCAAGGGCATGTTGTTTTAAAGAATAAAAGTGCTAGCCTTTTAGTGCAACATACCTGGGGCCCTAATAAAGTTGTTTTGTATTTCTAAGTTTCTTTTAAAAACTTAATAAGGTCATCTATATGCATAATCATTTAAACATGCATCAAAGTGTTATCTTACTAGACATTGTCTCATAAAGTCCTTACACTGCAGGTAACGATGAGTACGGCAAGCTGACGCCAAGTCCCAATCGAGGCAAAGTGCTTATGAGCATAACAAATCTTGTGTTTTATGATGGAGCTTTGGTTCTATTAAAAAATAAATATCTTAACCTTATGTAATAATAAAAATTTTAGATTCATACTAAGGAATCTTTGCATGTCTCTTACATTTTATAACAAAGTTTTGCATGTTATGTAAAACTTTTTTTATAATCCGTATTTATATTAAAAGTAGCGAGGTTTTAAATATTTTTAAAGTAAATCATTATTTTTATTATAAAAGTGGAGTGTTACAAAAAAAAAATCAAAATCTCTTCTTTTTTTTAATTGTGCTTTTTTTTATGTCTGGGTTTTAACATCGTTAAGTGTTTGATAGAATTTCCCAATTTTCTCATTTGGGTTGTTTAAAATATTTCATATACTTTGAATTGTTAAATTTCTTCCTTTCTTATCAAATATCAATTTTTTTTTTTGTGGTTTTAACCTATCTTCTTGTTTAAGCTTTGTAACTTTTTGTGGACAGTTGATGGATTGTTGGGACCTGATTAAATAGTTCATGTACTTTCTGGGTATATGTGATTTTCCCAAATTGTTCACAAAATGGTATTAGACTACGGATGATAATGCTGTATTAGGACATGGGCAGGTTAAAGAAATAAGATTCTTTCTTCATTTGACTTTCTCTTGGATAACAAGAACACAAGAGGAATTAATTTTAACCATATCACGACATGACGATCTTCTCTTGATTTAGAGTTTTTAAAGGTCATCTTATGCCATGTCCATATCACTCTTGTATGGTCAAAATTTGCTCCTTTCATTTGAACAAGTTTAGATGTTAAGTTAAACATCATGAACATAAAAAAAAAATTTACCAATTACTTGAAAATTGAGTGGAGTTTAAGCCATTGGTGATTTTTTTGAGCCTTGAAGTTCATGCAACTACCGCCTTCGTTTTGGCTTAATTAATTTAACTATAGTAGTAAGCTCCCAAACCAAATACCATTTTATTTTTTAAGTTCCTCTATTTCTTAATTAATTTCTTTAATTTTAATTAACCATATCTTCTTGCAAATTATATATATTATATCTCCAGTACTCTTCATTATCTCATGCAAATTTGTATCTTTGTATGTATGTATATATGGTGTGGGTATGGGATTCAAAAGATTCAAGCGTAATTTCTCGATGAATTTGATTCCAAATTAATTTACTTTGAATTTTTCGAGATTTTCCTATTAGAAATTTAGATCTCTAGTTATATGCATAGATTGTTGATGACGAGTGGGTGCCGCCCATTTTTATATTCTGGTAGAATATAAAATTAACAACGTGCTCAACTCATCCAAATTCTTTCAAATTCAGCAATTACGCTTCTTAGAATCTTCATCAATCAATTTGATTTCAACACTAGCTTCTCGGGAAATGGCTAGAGAATGCACTTGAGATTTACGTGCAAAGCAATTGTTTAGCAAGTTATACAAGGAGCTCCACTCAGTTTTTTACTTTTTACTTTTTAATTTTCACTAGTTCTAATAGTAAGTTTTAAACTCCTAGTGGGATTAAAATGTTCACAGCAATGAGTGGTAAAAAAAGAGTGGACCCTGAATTAAAATCAGTGCAGGTAATTTTATTTTCCCTATTATTTTAATTAACTATATGTTAAAGTTTTTTAGGTACTTAGATTGAGTTTTACTGTCGTGGGTTCCAAAAAAACCTGGTTTATACGAATGTGGTTACTATGTCACGCTTTATATAAGGGATATTACTGTTGATCATAGTTTGTTGTGCAGCAATGTAAGTGATATGTTTTTGTTAACATGAATATGTTCACAATATTGATTTTAATGATAACAAACTTTAAATGTTTTTTATTAAAATGATGGAGCTATCCATTAATAAACAAAAGCTTTATAATCATTCCAATTATATTCATAAAAGTTGGATAACTGTTAAATTTGAAATTGGAAAATGATTCTCTACAATATCTAGCTAAAACTGTGATTCTGGAAATAAACGGTGAACCGTTTTCCTTTAAACGGTTAACCGATTAAATCCAGAGAGTAACAAATTACTTAAGCTTTAACGGCAAACCGTTTATTTAAACGGTTAACTGATAAAATCCAGAATGAAAGATTGTACTCATTTGGTACCATTTAACAGAAACGGATAAGGCTAATTTGTTTTGCAGGTTACTGGAAACAAACGGTGAACCGTTAATGACAAACGGCTAACCGAAAAATTCCAGAAAGGTCATCTCGTGCAAATCTTTAACCGTTTAGTATAAACGGATAGCTAAAGTTTATCTTGCAGGTCTTTGGAATTTAACGGTGAAAGGGTAAGCCTAAACGGCAAACCGTTTATTTGAAATTCGGCCCAATGGTAACTTTGACCAGTCTAAACGGTTAACCGTTAATGGTTAACGGCGAACCATTTTCGGGCAGACAGTCTGTAACGGCTAGTTTTTCAGCTCCAACTATAAATAAGCTCACTCAAATTCAAACAAAGGTTGATCACAACACTACCATTGAACTAATATTCGAGAATACAATCTTCATAGAGCTTTAAACACATTCTTGCTTCATCTATTCACACATTGGGCATCGATTTGAAATCTTAAATATTGTGTGAGAAAAAAATAATTTGTAATCTTTTACTTTGAGTGATTGTAAGTGTTGAGATATACTTGGGTTAAGAGATTGAGGATAATCTCTTGTTGTAAAGGTCCATTGACACCTTGGAAGTCAAGTGTAAGCATTTAAAGCCTTGGAGGCTTGCTTAGTGAAATTCTCAAGCCCGAAAAACTTAAAGGCGTGGACATAAGCGAGGTTAGCTGAACCACGTAAAAATCTTTGTGTTTGAATCTCTCTTCCCATTATCTTTTTATATTGTGATTGATTTAATTGTTATTGCTTTAAATTCGTTTTAGATTTGCTTGGTATTTTGTTTTAGAATTGATTAATTTTTAAAATCTCAATTCACCCCCCTCTTGGGTTGCATAACTAGAATTTCAATTTTATGTCCATTTTTTGTTAATATTTTTTCTCCATCATATTTCGTTAAATCATTTGGCCATTTGCAGTTTAACAACAAACCAGTTTACACTCACTTAGAAATGGATGAGGTATAGTATGAATGGATAAATTATGTCTGAACGCTCATATAAGGAGAGGAGATATTTATTAAATGCTTCGGTTAGTTTGGATCTGTTTTGAGTTTTAATGTTCATTTACTTGGCTGTGTTAGGTTGGTTTGAGAGCAAAATTTTGATATGTCAATATATTGTATGATTTTTTTTTTGAGTTGAGGTTGTAATTATACTGGATTAGATTGGTTTGGTTTTGATGGAACACTGCATTTTTAGAAATTTTAAATGTAATGGTAGTATAGGACTAAATTAATTTTAATTGAATATTGTGTTAGCTTATATGACTATAAAATAAAGATTTTGATAATAACAAACCACATGTTTTTGATAGAAAAAGAATTACACATTATGCTTTTATAACAAAAAAATGATTTTACGAAATTAATTATTTTTCAAGATATGGACTAAAATGAAAAAGTTTGATTTTTAAAAAGTATTGTTTTGAATTATGAATTGGGACCTATTTACAAATAGTTGAAACATTTTGGGCCATACCATAATTTCCACATATTTAGGCCAAATCATAATTTTAAAAAGTTTTGGGATTAATAAGTATTATTTAGAAATTCTGAAATTGAATCTTTTTGTAAAATTTTATGACATTTTAGGCCATAGTATAATTTTATAAAGGTTTGGGGGCAACATTACAATTTTAGAAAATAGTTGTTTCATTGTAGCGAAGCGGCTAACCGGATTTGACAAGCATCAAGCCATATTATGGGTAGAAACTCTCTGGATTGAAAGCGGCTA
Organism: Citrus sinensis; assembly: GCF_022201045.2. Lineage (NCBI taxonomy): Eukaryota > Viridiplantae > Streptophyta > Magnoliopsida > Sapindales > Rutaceae > Citrus > Citrus sinensis. Next base: position 15,589,313 of record NC_068563.1, read on the forward strand.
ATCGGATTCTGAAAGCGGCATGCTAGATGTTTTAAAATTCAAATATTTGCTGTAACTGTAATATAAAAGCGGCTAACCGGATTCACAAAGCAGTAAGCCGGTTATCACCAAAAAATCAATAACGGCTAATTTTCTTCTTCAACTATAAAATGACTCAAATTAAATTCATTGCAAGTGATGCAACCATTAATACTTTGAGCATTTCTCTGCAAATCTAAAAGCATAAACTTTGTGTATTCATTCAATTGTTCACACATATTGGGCTTTCATTTGTATTCAAACACATTGTGTGAGAGAAATTTTTATAATCCTTTTTGTAAAATCAAATTGAGAGGTTGTAAGTGTTGTGATACACTTGGGTTAAGAGATTGGAGATAATCTCTTGTTGTAAAGGTTCATTGACACTTTGAAAGTCAATTGTAAGCATTTGAAACCTTGGGAGGCTTGGATAGTGAAATCCTTAATCCCGGTGTGCTTGGAGGCGTGGACGTAGACGTAGATTGTCGAACTACGTAAAAATCCTTATGTTTGTTTTCTATTCCCTTACTCTTTTATTATTGTGATTTATTGAATTTATTGTTTTCGATTCTATTAAGGCACTAGATTGAATTGTTGTGTGGTTTGCTTAGCTTAAGTTTTAAAATCTCAATTCACCCCCCTTTTGGGTTGCATAAGTTGTATTTCGTATTGCATCTAGTCTAATTATTAGAAGTGTGAATCTAGTGGAATTTGGTTTGGTTTTTTTTTTATGTTCTCCATAATTTCACTTGCATCTATTTTTATTGCATATGTTTACTTGCGTTTGATTGCAGTAGCAAACTATGTTTGGTTTTGTGGCATTTGATGGCAGTTCGACTGTTCCTGGTGTTGATTTAAGATTGATCTTGTTGTACTGATGTTAATTCCAGGTGCTTGAATCAGCTAGTGTCGCTAGCTTATTCAAATGGTTGACTCAAGCGGTGTTGCTGGTTTAAGGTGGTGTTGCTGGTTGATTCAGATGGCTGACTCAAGTTGTTCATCTAAGAATTGTAATTCTAAAGTTAAGAAGCAAATTAAGAATTAATGAAGTATTCATTTAACTGTAATTGTTGTAGTTATTATATTTCATAATTGAATTATAATCTATGAAAATTGTGGATGGATTTGAGAATTATTATGTATGAATTATATATATATAGATAGATAGATCTTTCTATTTATATAATAATATAAAGAGTATATTTCAATTCCTTTAAAAAAAAATTGGCGCCAATTTCAATAATTGTCGCTAAATAATTAAAATGATTTTATTTACTGCCAAAATATATCTTAAAAAAATTTTAGTTATTCTCGCCAGATTCAATAAAAATAATTTTTAGGAATTATTATTTAATTAAAATAATAAAATAATTTTATTATTCCAATTAAATATGTCATTTTTATATGACAGACAACAATCATAAATGGGGAGTCTTTATGATTGATATTAATCATGCATGAAATTTTTTTATTAAAGTAAAAATGACAGAATCGTGATAAATAGTATATCATGCATAACATGACATATAAAAACAGTCATCTTATTTTCTTGGCACCGAAATCAATGACGGTCGCTCAACTATCATGTTATAGGACAAATGACGGGTAATAACCGTCATAAAAGCCTTTTTTTTTGTAGTAGTGAAAAAATAAGAAAGGAAGGGAAAAAATATTGGAAGAAACTTATTACCGTAATACATTACATCATTGTTGCACATTGTTTATATACAAAACCATCAGCTAACTAAAAGGGTAAAAAAATTGATTGCTAGCTATACACAACAGTAAAGAAAATTGCTGCTAATAAGAGAAATTTGACTATCTAATTACGTTTATTAATGCAGCAGAATAATTTTCCTTAGCCTTTGCCAAATTTCAACATCTCTTTTTATTTTTACAAAAAGTCTGAGCTTCCTTTCTTATTTATTATTTCCTCTCTCTCATTTCCCTCAAACTTTTTCAGTTTTGTTGAATGAAATAGAAGTGGAAGGAAATTATCTAAACCAATATTGTTAGTATAAGAAAGTACGCAAGTGAATTTATATTACGAGAGCAAATCTAAACTGAAATGAAAATATTTATATGTCACACAAGAAAATTATTTAAGTTGAGAAAGTCTATAGAAAGAGAAAGCTAACATCAATTAGGGAGAAAAAAAAAGTTCCAATGAGTTTTTTGATAAATAAATGAGTTGAGATACTACTCCAATTAAAGTGAGAAAGACGTTTTATTAGAGTTTTCAAGGGAACTAGCATCACTGCGTCACTCGAATTTAAAATATCCAGGCTTGAAAAATTTGTAGCCTCGGCCAGCACTAGGTTCAATTCCGGCCTCGGGCTTTTCCTGGGCCCGGATTTGAGTCAACAACGGCCGGGCCGGGCTTGGCTTCAATGTTCAGGCCATTTACAATTTTCTAAAGAAAGTGGTGAATGTGAAAATTAGTAACAAAAGACAGGCCGTAAAGTAATTGTATAAACAAAACGACTCCACTTGCACGGGAGTCTTGACCATGGCTTGTCTCAACTCTATCTCTAAAACGAAGTATAAAGAAACAGATAAACACAAACAAATAGCAAATTAGCAGTATCAATCAGTGTCTCTTTAATAGACGGAGCATTGCAGCAAGCAACAACAATGGAGTCTGCATTATCTTTATCAACTACAACTACTACTTTGACTCTCTTCACCATCTCGAAAGCCCGCCATTTCCTCAAAAGAGTCCCAACGGCTTATCGAATTCGCCCGCTCACTTCCATTTCTACTCAAACCTTACCCCTTGCTTCTCTCTCAAGGAGAAAGTTTTCCGCCGTGCTGCCGCCACACATACGATGTCGTTTGGAGTGCATGTCTAGCTGTGCGGCGTCGTTTGGGGCCGCTGGTGGAAGTGCCGGAGGAGATGTTGGCGGCGGAGGCGGCGGCGGCGGCAATGGTGGATCGGATGGTGGAGATTCGAAGTCGAAATTGGGCGGCAGAGGAGGTGAAGAGCTATCGGCGTTGTCCTCTGATGTTATTATACTGGATGTCGGGGTATGAATTCCCTTTCTTTCTTTCTACATTGACGTTCGTTTTAGGTTTTAATAATGTACTGAAGTTAGCTTCAATTTCTTGTAGGGAATGACATGCGGGGGATGTGCAGCCAGTGTCAAGAGAATACTAGAGAGTCAAGTAAGTCTTTTTCTTTTCTTTTTTTTTTTAAATTTTTTTATCAAGTAATTAATTTAAATGAGATGAAAGATTTTGAAACTAGATTCTTACTGTGAAAAACTCCAAGCTGGTGACATTAATTTAAATCGAACATAGAATTGCAACGACATTCTCTTGAACAAATTGTAGTGAAAACTAATCCGAAGTTATCTCATTTCATATTGAGATGCAGCCACAAGTTTCTTCTGCTAGTGTTAATCTCACAACAGAGACAGCAATTGTATGGCCGGTATCCAAAGCCAAAGTCATACCAAACTGGCAACGTCAGTTAGGAGAGGCACTTGCAAAGCATTTGACTAGTTGTGGTTTTAAGTCCAGTCTTCGAGGTAAGAATTTTATGAGCATCACCATTTTTGTTTTTGTCTCTTGACTACGATTGGCATACACCTTATCACCAACCAAAAAAATTTACTAAAAAAGTTTGTTAAAAGTTTGTTAAACATTTGTAATCTATTAGTTTTACAGCTATAGAGAAGTCAATGCAGAAGAGAAAGATCTTTTAGATAATGTATTAGAACTTAACAATCGTTAGTAACATTGCATGTTCTTGACATTCTTGACTTTTTTGACTTGTTCAAATGCTGTTACTTGGGATTCCGGTTCTGTTAGATCCGCAGTCCTGTGAATATTGGTAGAACTTTGATGAGTATCTAGAAAAATCGCTTACTAATAGCATCTTGCGGCTTTTAATTGTTGTTTATCCATATGATTCATGTAGTAGTCCCTAGCAGAGGAGAACAGTCCACTGGTGGATATTGTCACTGTAGACATGTTTATGGTCCATAAACTTGCATGTGTGCATCTTTTTGAACATATATGCTGCTGAGCTCTAAAATGTCTGCTTCCAAAGTATGGTTCTCAGGATGCTGTCTTTTACCTTTTAATTCTCTGGTGACTATTGTGTAAAACAGTTATTTTGAGTTTCATTCGTCAAAGTATTGGACTTCATGTTAATCTTTGTTCATGTTGTAAATGCGAGGATAGCCAATTTCAGGAAGTTTAAGTGGTATAGGTTATGAAGCTTCCACTTGTAGGAGATGGAAAAATGATAGGCAAATTGTCAATTTTTTAATGTACAACAGTACACAATTTGTTTGTCATATCATGTGTATATCAGATCAAAGAACAAGTTTGTTGTTTTTTTTTTTCCTCCAAATTTTTGGGTATCTTTATCAACTTATGCATTAGAGCAGCTCTATCTGTGACTTAGAGTAGATGTAACATAGTTAAATATACAGAGGGTTTCATGTGACTTATGTGAAGCTTGGTCGGTAACTGGCAGGTGAGGGAGCTATTGAATGAGATATTTCACCATAATAATGCAAAAGATAATTTTAGGGAGAAATCATAGTTCTTTGTGGTATGTCTGTAATTTATTGAGTTTAATTGCAAAAGATTGTTGCAAATGTCATTCCAGTATTTGAGATGTCGAAAGATAGGCTGCAGAGTCATTATTAATTCTACAATTTCTCCCTTTAATAGGTGAGTTGCAGCAGCTACTTGGGGTGGATTGTTGGAATGGAAGTCTGGTGCTAAGGAGCCATTTGCTTTCTAGAATTTATTCTCCTCAATCCAAGTTTAGCAAATTTTTAAGTGATTGGCAGGAACTCAAATTTTTTATTCTTGAAAAGTTGATTGTAGATTATTTTTGAGAGTTGATACTACTCTCATCTTGTATTTTTCATTGGGAAAGTTGATATTGGTTTATATGAATATGATCATCATAACATATCTAGTATATTTTCATCCTTTTGAAGTTTGTGCTCTGCCCTTCTCCAGAGGTTTTGTATAAGCTTTTCCGTTTGGTGAAAATCGTCTTTGTCATTTTATGCCTGTGTAGTTCTTTTCCTTCCGTAATAATTGTAGAGGTACTAAGTGTTGTAGTCTTTAGAAAACCACTAAAAATTTGAGCTACGTGAAAGCTTTCTTTCAACTGAACATGCTATCACTATTATAGATTGGATGTTCAGGAAAAGTTTTCCTGGTTGAAATTTATTATGCAATTGATAATTCTAATCTTTCTTCAATTGTAGATGTCATAAAGTTGTCTAATTTTTGAACTTTTGAGCCTGGCTTGGAAATTCATTTATTTTCATTATGATTTGGTTATAAATTTCATTGCATTTCTATGCTCGCACTTGTTTCCTTTTCAATTCTTTATTTTTTATTTTTTTAACTCTCTTCCGCCTTTTTTTTAGATCATACCTTTTAGGATAAATCTGAGAAATACGACTTTATGTATTTCAAAAAATTGTTAGTAAGTCTGATTTCTGGCCAAACAAATTAATATATTGAAAAATGAAAGTAATATAACTGAACCTTCAGTAGCTAATAAAATTTTATTCTTGTATATTATCAAATAAAATAAAGAAATATTTCTTGAATTTGAGAGCACATTCATTGTAAATGTTAATGGTATTTTTGTTGGTTACAGGACATTCATTGTGGCAAGAAATGATTTATGTCTTTGTGGAGCTAGAATAGGTTTTCATTGTGGGTGATTTTGCATTAGAAGTTCTGTTCACCTCTTGTTAATCTTGGTTATGCCCATGTTCATGGCTGTTTCTTTGATTATGGCAGGGTGATAACCAATTCATTCGATTTCCTGATGTTTTGGATTGTTTGTCTCCTTTCTGTTTTGGTGTACCCTAGTATTAAAGCAGTTGCGTGTAATTCTTAGCCAGAATTTGGACATTATTGCACCTTCCTAATGCCATACAATATCCATAAATGGGTTCTGGTACCTGGGTGGAAAGTTTTGCGTTGAACCAAAGTATTATTTATTTTATTGTATGTTTAATATCCTGAACTGGTTTTAACTTCACTAATGTGTTTCGAATTTGAAAGTGACTGTATTCTTATATGGATTTATACCGTAAAACCTTTTTCTTCTTGTAATAACCATTGTAGCTGGGTTTAGTTTATTAAGTGTTTGCACTTCTATTTACCCATCTGAGTAACTGCTCAATTGCTTCTCTTCTCCTTTCGACAGATATGGGGACTGATAATTTCTTCAAAGTATTTGAAACGAAGATGCATGAGAAGCGTAATCGCTTAAAAGAAAGTGGCAAGCATCTTTCCTCAACTTTTTTCTTTGTTTTTCTTTTTGATGAAAGTTACATTATTATGCTGTGATAGAGGCTGAGAAAGAAATTTGTGGCTAATTGCTCTACATTTGTTAGGTCGCGGGCTTGCTGTCTCCTGGGCGTTATGTGCTGTATGCCTTGTTGGGCATCTCTCTCATATCTTAGGAGCCAAGGCATCATGGATCCACGTATTTCATTCCACAGGATTCCATCTTTCCCTGTCTTTGTTTACATTGCTTGGTCCTGGGTTTCAACTTATTCTTGATGGCGTCAAAAGCCTATTTAAGGGGGCTCCAAACATGAACACATTAGTCGGTCTTGGAGCTGTATCCTCTTTTACTGTTAGTTCATTAGCTGCCTTGGTACCAAAGCTGGTAAGTATGATTCTCGAATCATACATGGCTTTTGTTCCTTCATTGGAGTTCCATTGCATCAATAATTGAACATGTGTGGTGTTTTAGTATATTCTTTCAGAAATTCGTACTATTTGCAGTTTCTTGGTACTCATTTAAATTTCTTCTGATATTCTGATGTGCCAACTTTTCTGTTCCTAATTGTAAACCTTTGCTTGTTTACAAAATGTTTAAACATTAGGGGCTTTTTTAAACATACTTTTATGTTGGCATGTGTTATCATCTACTCTTTGGTAATCATTCATAGGTTTTGCCAAAAAGCTAATTACATGTTTAGAAGAATGGGACTGGATGATTTCCAAATCCTCATGAATGCTTAATGTACTAGTAAACACTAAGGGCTTTCGAACATCCGTGTATGATAGTATGTGTCATCATCTACTCTTTGCTGCTAATCATTAGTAGGTTTTGCCAAAAAGGCAATTATGTGTTTAGAAGAATTGGATTGAATGATTTTCAAATCCTCGCGAAAGCTTTTTACGCTAGTTTGAACTCAAACTTACTGTTTGTTCTCACCTAGTTATAATTTTTAAGAATTGAGAAATTACTTGTATTCTATGCTGTATAGTATGTATAAAGCATAGTGGTGATCTGGCCAGAATCAGAGGACATAGCCTGCTGTCATGGAATTTTATAATTGCAATGAGGGAAAGAAATTTCTAATGCTGTGTAATGGGAAAATGATTTTAGCAATAATAGTGTTTTTGGCTAGACATTGGATCACATTTACCTGCTGCATCATCCACTATGTGCCCCAAATTATGGTTTGGGTACTTGGATAAGTCTTGCTATGTTTTGATAGATTATCCAGGAGTGCTGTTGGCCTCTCTGTCTCATCTCAGGTGAAACATTATTGTAAAACTTGTACTGTCAAAATATGATTTGAGATGAGACATGATTGTAAAACTTGTACTGTCAAAATATGATTATTTTATTTTTTGGGTTTTGTTTTTATTATAGTTCAACAAGCAATACTTTCACAAAGCATAAATGGTTACAGTCAAATAATTATAGACGGCAACTTGGATTTTCTGATTGGAAATGGACTTTATTAATTGAATTGGTGTTTCTGCTTTTAACTCTTAAGATATAGCATGATTTTTGCACTAAAAATATGGGCTTGCAGATTTGGCACATGATATTTTGGTTGACACGATGACTCTTTTCAATGGATGACGTTTATGCAGGGTTGGAAGGCATTCTTTGAGGAACCAATTATGTTGATAGCATTTGTTCTGTTAGGAAAGAATCTTGAACAGAGAGCTAAAATAAAAGCCACCAGTGATATGACTGGGCTACTGGGTATATTACCTTCAAAAGCTCGTCTTCTTGTTGATAATGATGCCAAAGATTCAATTATTGAAGTTCCTTGTAACAGTTTACATGTTGGAGATCACATTGTTGTACTGCCTGGGGTAAGTACAATTAACTCTCATTTTCTTTATGGTTTTATCCTTCTTTTATCTTTTTTTCTAATTTCATTTCAAAATAAGAAACATGGATTTGTTAGTTAAATGAATTGGAAGTACAAAGGGTGAACAACCAGGTGTCGATGCTTGACCTTTTACATCTTTCTTTCTGAATTTTTTGTGTCATGGGGAAATAACCGTTCCCAATTTGCAATACAGAAGATATATTTAAGTAAACTATTGAACACAATCATGACCATCATAACATTGTAGCATAGGATCTCAGTGTCAACATAGCCCAGTGTAGCATGACAATAATGTTGAAGGAGGTTGGCGGAGCGCTTTGGTGTATGTACATTTACATATTTTTCAAAAATAATAAAATATAATGTAACAAATAACAATTGGTCAAACACAGTGCTGTTGTAGCACTTTTTTCTTCTCACTTAATATAAATTATAGTTTCTTATATAAAAAATGGATCAAACACAAGCTCAAGATTTTTTAATTTAGTTAGGGAGGACCTGATCACCAACTTGTTAAAAAAATCTGATTTAATAACAACTCAACTCCAGCTCTTGCTAATGATAGTAAAGCTCCAATAGGTAGACTACAAGTTGCTTTAAGTAGCTTCAGTGGGAAAATCTTATTTTCTTTTCATATTGTGGTCTTTTCATGCAATGGTTTTTTGTTTTCTTGACTTCGGTCTAAATTACTACTTGTTTTTTACTTTGTTCTTCTGAAGTAATGATGATTTCTGGACTATGAGTTTGAAAACAGACAATCAATATCAGCTATTATCGAAATGTAAAAGATTGAACGGTTTCGTAGCTTATCATTCTTAAGAAAATCCTTCTATATAGTTGATACTTTCTAATATATAAGATCTGACACTTATTTCTTCTCATTACAGATATCATCTACATGTATGTATAAAATTTTTCATACCAATGACCAAGGCATCAAAATTTCTCTTACAATAATAAAATAAAAATGTAAGAATGCGTTACACAACTAGATAACCTTGTTTGCATTTTTTAAGTACAAAAATAACATAAACATAATTCTTTTACTATCTATAGCATGAATTATTTAAAATTAAAATTAAATTGTAGTTTATTCTCAAGGTTCCTTTGCTCCAATTTATGATTAGAAAAACTCTTAGTTCACATAGTTTTAGGATGTCAATATAAATTTGTGAAAATAGGTAGAGAAAAAGTTTATGGAATAATTCTCTATTTCATATCTTCATGAGATTGTACACAGTCTTAATATAGGGATACAAGAGACTAAGAAAGGAAAGAAAAAATTAAAGCAGAATATTACACACTGATTTCTAGGAAGCAATAACTCTATATTTACACCAAATATGCACCTAAATATATAAGGAATACCAAATCAATTTGATTTGGTCAACCTTTCAACACTCCCCCTCAAGCTGGTCTAAAAATGTCTTTCATGGCCAGCTTGCAAACCAATTTCTCAAAATGTTTCTTAGGTAGTCCCTTGGTGAGTATATCAGCAATCTGCTCATTTGTAGGAATGTAGGGCATGCAGAACAAACCACTGTCCAGTTTTTCTTTTATGAAGTGTTTGTCCACTTCAACATGTTTAGTTCGGTCGTGGAGTACTGGATTATGTGCTATTGCAATGGCAGATTTGTTGTCACAATATACTTTCATAGGTAGAGAATTACTTGCCTTAAGTTCTTCAAGAATTTTTTTGATCCAAAAAAGCTCACAAATTCCTAGAGCTACTGCTCTATATTCTGCCTCTGCATTACTTCTTGCTACCACAGTTTGTTTCTTGCTGCGCCAAGTGACCAAATTTCCTCCAACAAAGGTGCAGTAACCAGAAGTGGATCTTCTATCGGTTACACTACCAACCCAGTCAGCATCAGTGTAGACTTCTACTTGTAGGTGCCCGTTTTTTCTGAACAAAAGGCCTTTACCCGGAGATCCTTTTAAGTATCTAAGGATTCTATATACAGTTTCAAAGTGTTCTGGTCCTGGAGCATGCATAAACTGGCTGACTAAGCTCACTGCAAAGGCTATGTCCGGGCGTGTATGTGAAAGGTAGATTAATCTACCTACAAGACGTTGGTGCCGATCTATGTTGGTCACATCTTCAATTTTAGCCGGCTGTAATTTCATATTAGGATCCATGGGTGTCTCGGCTGCTTTACATCCAAGTAGACCTGTCTCTTCAAGCAAATCAAGAACATACTTGCGTTGAGACACAACAATCCCATCTTTTGATCTAGCAAACTCCATGCCCAAAAAATACTTCAGGTTGCCTAAGTCTTTGATTTCAAAGTCACGTGCAAGTACTTTCTTTAATCTGCAATTCTCAACTAAGTCATCACCAGTCAAAATTATATCATCTACATATACAATTAACACGGCTAATTTCCCTTCAATAGAATGTTTGTAAAACATTGTATGATCTGCCTGACTTTGGGAGTAGCCGTGTCCCTTTATAACATTACCAAAGCGTTCAAACCATGCTCTAGGAGACTGTTTGAGCCCATACAAAGACTTATGTAGTTTACACACTTTACTGCTGCCATGATTTCCCTCAAAACCTGGTGGTAAATCCATAAAGACTTCTTCTTCTAGCTCCCCATTCAGAAAAGCATTTTTAACATCTAACTGGTATAGATTCCAATCAGAATGTACAGCCAATGAGATAAGGACCCGGATGGAACTTATCTTTGCAACGGGGGCAAAGGTTTCTTGATAATCAATTCCATAGGTTTGAGTGAACCCTTTTGCTACAAGCCTTGCCTTATATCTCTCAACACTCCCATCAGCATTACATTTAAGTGTAAACACCCACTTACAACCCACAGTTTTCTTTTCTTTTGGTAAATCCACAATCTCCCACGTACCATTCTTCTTTAGAGCATTCATTTCCTCTAAAACTGCTAACTTCCAATCTGGGTGGTCTAAGGCTTCTTTTATGGTTTTAGGAATTGGTATCTAAGAGATTTTTGTGGTAAAGGCTCTTTGTTTATTGGACAACTTTTCATAGGAAACATATCTAGCAATGGGGTGCTTAGTACAGGTTCGGGTTCCTTTCCTATGTGCTATGGGTAAGTCAAGATCAGGAAAAAAAGTGCTGGAATGTTTAGGAGAAGAAATGTTACCTGATTTTCTGAGGAATCAGTACTTGGAGGCAACGATTGTGGCTGTACCGAGTTTACGAGAGGGTCTTTACTGCTGTGATGATACTTTCGAGTATAAACACGAAGATCTGGTGGTGGAATTTTATCTTGTAGTTTTTCTCCCCGTCTCTGGTGCATTAACACTTGGTTCCTGCAGTTCAAGGTTTCCTAGGTTTTCATTATTAGAAATATCAGTTTTTTGAGTTTGAGTTGAAGTGCCCAGATCAGGTAAAAACAGATTAGGCATAGGTGTAGAAGTATGCCAAAAATGATCTTCACTATTTTCTTTCTCCCCCTGAAGAGAATTTTGGCCAAAAAAAGGTTGATTTTCGAGAAATATAACATCCATACTAACATGGAATTTCTTTGTTTGAGGATTGAAACATTTGTAAACTTTTTTATTAGGAGCATAGCCCAAGAAAACACATTTTTCAGATCTAGGATCCAATTTAGATCTAAGATGGTTAGGAACATGAACAAATACGGTGCACCCAAAGACTCTTAACTGAATATTGGAGGTAATCCTACTAGAAGGATATATAAGTGTGAAGTATTCTAAAGGTGATTGATACTTTAAAACACGGGTAGGCATCCTATTAATCAAATAACATGCTTTTAAAACAGCATCACCCTACAAATATTTAGGAACATGCATAGAGAGTATGATAGCCCGACTAACTTCAAGTAAATGGCGGTTTTTTCGTTCCGCAATTCTATTTTGTTGTGGAGTATCACGACAAGTGGATGTGTGAATTATACCCTTTTCCTTACAAAACACCTCTAGATAATTATTAAAATATTCAGTACCATTATCTGTATGGAGTAGGCTTATTTTTGTTTGAAATTGATTTTCAACCATGTTATAAAAATCTTTGAATAACCCCTCAACTTCAGATTTTTCTCTCATTAAATAAACCCAACAAAGCCGAGTATGATCATCTATGAATGTTACAAACCATTTTTTTCCAGTTAAAGTGTTGATTTTTGAGGGTCCCCAAACATCACTATGAATTAAATAAAAAGGTTTTGAGGCACGATAAGTAAGTGCTTTATATGAAACTTGATGACTTTTAGATAAAAAACAACTTTCACACTGAAAAGTAGTACAATCAACATTTTTAAATAAATCTGGAAACAAATATTTCAAATAAGGAAAGCTGGGGTGTCCTAGTCTAAGGTGCCAAAGCATTATTTGATCCCTAGCAGAGTTTGAACTAATATTACTGCTCAAACCTTGAGCTTGTTTATTCCTTGATAAGTAGTCATCAAAATAGTAAAGACCTTCTCGCAAACTAGCACTGCCAATCATCGTCCCCAAGTCCCTGTCCTGAAATTCACAATGGGAGTCAAAAAAGACAGCACAACAATTAGAATCTTTGGTTAATTTACTGACAGATAACAGATTGCAAGAAAGTTTAGGGACATGTAGCACATTTTTAAGCTCAATGGTTCTAGAGATTTTTATTGATCCTTTTCCAGCTATGGAAGATAAGCTTCCATCAGCAACTCTTACCTTTTTGTTACCAGGGCAAGGATAATAGGAATCAAATAAACTAGAAATGCTAGTCATATGATCAGAAGCACCCGAATCAATAATCCATGGTGCAGTAGTTGAGTGGCTAAATAGAGCATTAATAATAGTACCTGTTTGGGCTAGTGAACCACTAGGAGTACTAGGTGGAGGATTAGAAGTCAGCAGCTTTATGAGATGGTCAATTTGCTCCTTGCTGAGATTTTTTTCTAGATTCTCCACTTCATTGGCAGACGCACGGCTATGCTTGCTGTTTTTCCAGTCTGCAGGCTTTCCGTGGAGTTTCCAGCAAGCCTCCTGAGTATGGCGTGGTTTATTACAGTAATCACACCATACTCGAGGTTTTAGTTGCTGTTGAGTGATGGAGCGGGTAGCATTAGCATCTGCTGTAACAAGGGCAGATTTTTCCACAGAGACAACGGAGTTCTTTTTTCCCAACATAACACCTCGACGACTTTCTTCTCTCCTTACTCCAGAGAAAACATCCTCAAGAGTAGGAAGTGGCTTTCTCCCAATAATTCTTCCTCTTACCTCTAATATACATTCTAACCGACTGAGACCATCTTTGAAAATTTCCTTCATTCAGCCGGATAGTTGTAATCTGGACAGAATGAGATTCAGAATGGGAAATTTTTGGTTCTCGTCTTTTTGAGGTGACTGTGGTTTCAGAAGATTGGTCAGACATGGTAGGGAAGATATCAGAAAGAAAGGGAGCCTAGCTCTGATACCATGTGAAAATAGGTAGAGAAAAAGTTTATGGAATAATTCTCTATTTCATATCTTCATGAGACTGTACACAGTCTTAATATAGGGATACAAGAGACTAAGAAAGGAAAGAAAAAATTAAAGCAGAATATTACACACTGATTTCTAGGAAGCAATAACTATATATTTACACCAAATATACACCTAAATATATAAGGAAAACCAAATCAATTTGATTTGGTCAACCTTTCAACAAAATTATCTTTTATTCAACATTAGATATTTATGTGAAATTGCATATGAAAATGCTGGTTTTCAGATACTTTTAGCTGTTAGAAACAACTAAGTCATTATTTTAAAATGTTACGGTATGTATATTTACACACACACACACACACACATGCTATGTAGACTCATGAATTTGAATTTCATATCAATTAATAACTACTAATATTTTAGTTAGAAAACAAACGCTGCTCACTGCTGGAATCCTCTTAAGCATGTTTTTTCTGGTGTTTTAGGATCGTATCCCAGCAGATGGAGTTGTCAGAGCTGGTAGAAGTACCGTTGATGAGTCAAGTTTCACAGGGGAGCCATTGCCAGTGACCAAAATACCCGAGGTAATGATTTTCATTTACCAGTAAATATTTTTCTTACTCTAAGCCTCAAGCTACATACCGTTGTATCTTTCTCCTTTTTTTTTTTAATACCTTGGTAAATTTTCTGTGCCAGAGTGAAGTAGCCGCTGGAAGTATAAACCTTAATGGAACACTTACAGTTGAAGTGCGGAGACCAGGGGGCGAGACTGCAATGGGAGATATTGTTCGTTTAGTGGAAGAAGCACAGAGTAGGGAAGCTCCTGTACAACGATTGGCTGACCAGGTTCTTCTTTTAACTTTTTTACTATGTATAAGTCATTTTTGTTTTAGTAGTGCTAAGGAATTCTGCAAGATTTAGAATTTTCATTTTATAATATGAATTATTGGCATGTTGGGTTGTGTTGCAATGCAATTTTCCTAAATTTTCAGCATTTCACCCTATCGATGAACGGTACAAGATATAAATAAAATACGCTTAATATCTAAAATGGCATCTTAAGAGTATGTAGATCCTTGAATGTGATCTTTCACTTGGATTTATTTTTTGCGAGGAAAAGGACATCTAGACCTCCTAAATACAAAGAAATATACTTAAAGACGCCTATGGTTTTGAAAATACCTTGAGAACCCGAGTAGACTCTTTAAGTTGTATGGTTTATCAACTTTTATGTTGTATTTACCAATATATCCCTCTAACCAACTTTAATATTTAATTGTTCTCTTCAAAATTAATAGAGGTATAACAAATCAACTTTTCTTCAAGGTAATAATATTGTTGCTTAGCTTCGAGGGGGCAGCCCAGTTCAGTTGGTTGAGTGCTCGGGATTTGGTGCTTGGCTATATCGAGGTCTTAGGTTTGATCCCTCTGGTGAGCTTAAAAATTCCGCGGTTTGTGGTCTCATGGGTCATAGGGTTGGGGAGCCTAACTGACCCTCCAATTGTAGGGCCTAGCCGGGGGGATCCGTGGTCTGGGTCAGTGTGGGAGTCTGGGTTACACACACACACACACACACACACACACACACACAGATATAGAGAGAGAGATATATATACATTAGTATATCTTTTGTTGCTTGGTATGGTTTCTTATAAAAAAATAATAATATTAATAATAATATTGTTGCTTGGTTTGTAAGAATAAAAATAGATAAAATTTTATCCTGCTTACTTTTGTACAGGATTTGGCTGTCTTTTTCGGGTTAAATCAGACATTTGCGGATTGATACTGTTTTGTATAGCTTTGATTGATCATGGTTGGATACCTGGTCTACTACTCACATACAATATGTCTGTTATATATTAATATGCGTACTCGTAGTTCTTATAAAAAAAATGATTAAATTTTATGACTCATAATTCATATTAAATCAAGTATTTATGGTCATGATTATTTTCTCTATACTTTAATATGATAAATAACAGTGCATGCCAATTGGCATAACTGGTAAAACTTCTTGGGTGTTATAAGAGATATGAGGTTCAAACTTTGTCTCATGGATAGGGTGAGGATTTAATTAGTACTTTTGTAATAAAGATTGATACATGAAATGTTATCTATTTATGAAAGAATTTTTATTAATATGTTTATGTATATTTTGTTTATGAAAAATAATAAATTCTGAATTTCATGATTCACTGAATTGTTGAGTCGTTTTCTACAGTAAAGCACCAGAGGGAGGTAAATGTGGTGAAACCTGTGGCAGCCATTGTAATGCTGCTTTCAGTCACCGATGAGTTTCAGTGTACATTGACCGCATCACAGTGGATGCCATGGGTTTTGCCTCATTTGACCTTCCATTGCTTTGTACTTAGATCTAGAAAATCTGGGGTTTGATAGTGTCACTTGTGTGCTGATTTGACATTGTCTTGCTAGTGCACGACAGAGTTTTTCAATTTTTTATTTATTTTGTTCACTTATAAAATAAGTAATTAATTATTGAGAACTGTTAGGGGACCAGATTGTGTCACATGTATTGTTACGATACATTATGTTATATAATAGTAAGAATACTACAAATTCTACAATTCCCTCATGATTTTCTTAATTGATTTTGATGAGTAGCTGTTAATTGTTCGACTTGATGGAGATGGCGCTACATCATGGCAGCACAGTGGCTGCCTTGTGTTTCGCCACAATTGAACCTCCTCCATTGCTTCATTTTAAAAATGACTATCCTATAGCATAGATCAGAAAATACCCTCCTGACTAAACTGACTGAACTTATTTATGGGCTGGGTCTTGTCAGATATTTTTGTATCATGGCTCCTTAAATAAATTTGGCCATGCTTAAGGGCAATGAATATCTTTTTCCAATTGTGCAGCCTGCTGTGCTGGCAAAAATGCCAGCTAACCTGCTAGGGAGTTTTGAAATAAATATATCATATTGATGCTACAATGACTACCATACAAAACTTTGCAAGTACTAAATACTATTTTTGCCTGCATGCATTGGATCTATTAATTGTATTGATGTTGTATAACATCACTGAATGAGAAAGAGGAGTAATTGCTGCAATTTGTTCGTGTTATGGATATAACATTGCTGCAATTATTGAGTTTTGACTTATATTTGAATTCCCTCCCATTTTCTCTTGTTTTCTTTTATCATTCTATAGACTCGAATAGCAATATTTTGAAATAACTTTACAGTTATGTACATGATTGTGATAGCACGAAGAGGTATGCGATGACTGTGGACATTGTGGTTGTACAAACAAGGGGAATTTTTTTTTTTTTTTAAAAAGAAAGATCCAAGAATTCTTCTGATTCTAAGTAGCTGCATTGGAAGTAAAAGATGTTATATACAAGTAAAAGTTGTTTAACTAATCTTGGTGTCTAAATCTTGTAGCTGGTTAGTTAAATCATTGAAATCTCTTTTGAGTATCAATCATTGTTTTTGTGGATTTGTAGTCCCATCAATCGTTGTACATCTCTCTTATAATACTTCTCATTTTCTATGAACAAATTAATTCATAGAAACCTTACATGATGAATGATTTATATTTTGCGATTGAGTGCTAAGAAAGTAATTTCATTGTAAAAGTAATATGTTCATGTTGTTTGATTTGGGAGGAGAAAAGAAACTACTGAAAAGACTCAACATTTTGCATCTGTTATGTCATAGAATTATATTTGTTGTGAGCCCAGAAATCCTCTGTTTTCTCTTTTCCGCACTTGCGTTCTTATGCTCTTAGATTAAGGGAGTCCCAATTCAGGCAAAAAAGTGCGCACAGAAAGAATTCTTGATTGGTAAATCCATCGTCAAAAGGTCGAGTGTCAATCATGCTTTCCTAAAACGTTAGCAAGACAAAGTCTAGGGAGTTAGTGTTGCTAAATACTTCCCAAAAGCCGTAAAAGTATTTAAAAAAGGTAGTTGCCTATTTTTAAGAGTCCATTCACTGCAATCCGTTCAGGCAGTATATATTCGGTATTTTCAAAAGGATTTTAAATATTCTACTCATTTTAGGCTACCCTGAGTTTCTTTTTAAGAAATCTAGCTTCACGGGTGTTTAGAATCAATCCTAGTTAATTGGGACGGTAGGATGATCTTACTTTATGGTTGGCTAAAGTCCTCAGTCTTTTACCAAACTGAAGATATCATCAACTTGATTGATACTTAAGGACTTTGTTGGCATTAATTGCAACGCAATTTTTTTTATTTTTTTTTATTTAAGTTTCATTTCAGGTTTTCTTGACTTTTGGTAATCCATGAACATCTTTATCCTTTTTGCTTTTTTTTTACAAGGCATTATAAAATTAATAAGGAAAATATTTGAAAGATATAAATACTGATAGCGATTGGTTGTCTCATCAATTTAGTATGGCAAAAGCTTTGAAGAATTAGTTGAGTTTAGTGAATTGGCTGTGCTTGTTGACATTTATTTTGTTAGCATTGAGCGTATTTATTTGGTGGAATACCGTTAATGTTTATTTTTTGGTTTCCCAAGGTATCTGGGCACTTTACTTATGGAGTAATAGCACTATCAGCTGCGACTTTTGTGTTCTGGAACTTGTTTGGTGCACATGTTCTACCAACTGCTATCCAATATGGAGGTCCAGTTTCACTGGCTCTACAACTGTCTTGCAGTGTTCTGGTACTGTACTTGGGAGTTTAACCCTCACAAAATTTCTTGACTATCCTGATATAATGATTGAGTTGCTAATTCATTTAAAAAAAGATCTATTAGGGTTTTGTCTACGGTTTTGTTTCCAAGTATATGGTTCTTGTTCAATTTTTCTTAATTATTATGCTAGAAAAACCAAGTTACTTTATTTGAGTTAGTTGTGATTTTAATAGTGAATGATCATTAGATTCTACTTTTTACGTAATGGATTTAAAGATGAATTTGTTTTCTTTTTAAAAAGGCAAAGAAAGGAGAATTAGAAAGCGATTAGGGAGGTTGGGTAAATGGAGGAAATATGTTGGTGGCAGAAACCCAAGATTATTTGATTGAAAGCAGAATTTTTGCCCCCTTCGAAAAGCTGATTAATACTTACAAGGGTTCTAGTTTTGTTGGAAGCTGCTGATTGTAAAACATCTTAAATCATAATATTCAGATTAGCATGTAGAACTTTATTGAAGTCGTTTATTGAGGATGGTTTGGCAGCCTTATATATGGAATGAATCCTTCTTGTCTTAGCTGCTTAAATTCAATTTGGCACGAAAGGAGTTTTAAGAAGACTTTAAAGCAGCTTTGGGTTCAAGTGTTTGTAAGGCATGCTGTCCTTATAGGTTTTCTATTGTTTCTTTCCACATTATTAATGTTGTATAAATAGACTTGTATAGATGTATTGGTAATTATAAATGAGAGCTACTGGGAAAGAACAAAGGACCACTACATATTGTATAGTTATCAGCTACATATCTGAATGATTACAAGAAACAACTTTGGCTTTATTTAAAGAACTCTGAAGAATAAGAAAAAGAACCCAATGCTCTCGGCATTAAACTAAAACCTTCACTGAGTTCATAAAGCAAAAAAAAATGTCTCAAACTTTTATTGTCATAGAGACTGTATTGATTACTGAAATCAAACTTTATTCCACAACTGCCTCTAGTTTTGCATTTCGTTTTATTTTACTCTTGCAAGATCACTCAAAAATTGCACCACAACAAACCCATTAATGATAAGCCACATGAAACTGGCATATTCCAAAATATTTTTGCAGCCTCAATAATTATACCACAATCTATTTGCTTAATTGTAATCTATTAGTTGATGATTAATATTTCCACATTTCTTTTGTACATTGTAGAGAAAGGAGACAAGCATATGTATGGTTTCTGTCCCTGAATATCTCTCTTGTATAAGTCCTGCCTTTCGCTAGTACCTGGTTTATTCAAACCTCACATGAAGTGTGGTGTTCCTAATCACTTTAGCCAGCAAAAAGCTGTTACAAGATTGACCTTCAATCAGCAATGTTACGTTGGATTTGTAACAGAAGCTACTCTAAGAATTCAGCAGTCACATTTTCCTATCTTGCTGTAACTCATTGATAGTACCATTGGCTTCCATGATGAGAAGAATTGAAAATTCTCCTGAACTTCTCTCTCATTCATGTTTTGAAGTTTTTGGTAACGTCAAAGAGTAAAACGGAAGGCTCCTTGCTTCCATTTTGTACATGTATTAGTTCAAACCTCTATTTTCTATTTCAGGTTGTTGCTTGTCCATGTGCCCTTGGCTTAGCCACGCCTACAGCTATGTTGGTAATCTCTTTGTAAACTCTGCAGTTATTCCTTTTCTAATGGTGATATGGCCAAACTTCTTTTGCAAAATACATCACGACTAACGTTCTCCATTTCAGGTTGGAACTTCATTAGGGGCAACCAGAGGATTGCTTCTGCGAGGTGGAAATATCTTAGAGAAGTTTGCAATGGTAAATACTGTAGTGTTTGACAAAACAGGGACCCTTACAATTGGCAGACCTGTAGTGACAAAGGTTGTGACTTCTGGCAGCCTGACAGATCCGAATTCAAAGTTGAGTGTTGAAAGAAATTCCCTTTCTTAAATTATTCTGTTCATGATGTTTCTAAGGTTTTGTAAAATGTTTCTTATGGTGACTAAAGGTCTTAAACATATTGCTAAAATTGCGTAAAATCTTCAAGTATAAACATGTCTTTTTTGTATTAAAATCCGAGGAAAAATATTTTTTCCTTTTTTATCTGGCTATTTTCTATAGTGCAAATGTGAATTATTTGGCCTAGTAAATTGTGGCCAAACAAGAGAGCATCAGTGGATCTTGTTTTAAATGAAGATTATGATTTTGGGAAACTGTGGCTTTCTTGTACATGAAAAACATGGCAAGAAAAATTGTTGGCAGTAACAAAGAGGTTGAAGGTATGGCTGTGCACATCAGAATAATATGCTTTTATCCTAATCCAAGTTGGGCATTACAAACATGCATTCTCCAACTTGAGAAGTGTTATAGCTTAAATAGGAATTTGTGGGGTGTCATTAGTTGGTGCTTTTTATGATTTTACTGTCATTGAGTTGGCCTTCCATATATGTTTTAATTTAGCACTACAAAAGTCCTGAAAAATTCATCAGTAATACAATACAGTAACAATGTACTTCTTTATGTTCATCTCTGCCTATATGGCTCTTTCTTTTTCTCTGTTAACGGTCTAGAATGTAATTGACCATAAGTTTCACATGGTAGTGATATCCAACAGCACAGTGCGTGGGGCATAGACCTTTGATTTCCAATTAGTATGCTACATAATTATGGAATTTTTTCTTTGAAAGCGACCATATCCACAGTGACCTAGAGCATTAACTTTTAGTCGTGATGTATTTTGCAACCATATCCCCTCTTTTTTTAATTAAAAAAAAAAATTCTCTATGCAGGTTAATTATGTTAGTACCATGACAAATATTGACCTGCATTATATTTATATATCCAAAAGCATATAACATCAACATTTTATGATATTAAACTGCAAGCTTTGATGCAGACAAAATCCCATTCATCCTTTGTCGGAAACTGAGATTTTAAAGTTTGCTGCTGGTGTTGAATCAAATACAGTTCACCCAATTGGCAAAGCAATTGTGGAAGCAGCTGAGTTCTCTAACTGTCAGAATGTAAAGGTACCTTCTTCTTTTTTCCTTTGTGTAATTGTATATAGTCTATGCAATCAAGAACTACTAATCATCTTTAACTATAAGCAGCCATCTTAAAATGATTTCTACCAGTACTGCTAAAACATTGAAGATCATACCTTAATCCTTTAACTATCTTCTAAAGATCATGATGCCTCTAATATCTGGTTCTTTGGAGCCTTTGGACTCTAGAGCTGCCAAGAAATTGGCTTGCTAAGTTGAGGTATTACTCTGCACTATGCAACAGAAGCCAATTTGTCAAAGTGAAATTTTGGGGACTTAATATTTACTAGTCTTTATGTCAGAAGAATCCAAATTGACATCTTCAGTGATAAACCTCTATGAGGGTTTTTGATTTTCCTTTTCTATTGTTGATTTTGTAAGGCTGTCACTAGATTAATTTTGAGGTCAAAGACATATCATGGGTGCTAGAAATAGCCAAGGATTTATTAATCGATATTCAACTTGCAGCGTTTCATATAGAATTGCTTACTGCTCTGGCTGCTGCTATTTTATGGTATTTATAGGTATTTAAAACCCCCTGTGGTTGCATCTGACCACATATGACAGACACTGTTGTTCTTAGTCTTCTTTTTCATAGTCATTTATTTTGATCCTACAATTAAATATGGAAACAATGATATATATATTTCGAAATTTTCATGGAAGATGTTTCTACAGGTAGCAGATGGAACATTTATAGAAGAGCCTGGGTCTGGCACTGTAGCTATTATTGAGGACAGAAAGGTGTCTGTTGGGACAATAGATTGGCTTCGCAGGTGCTGTCCTTGAGACTATTTCTTAATTAAGTGTCATGGTGTTCTAGATTTGTTTATACAACAATTCATTTCATTGCACACAGGATAGATTTTTTTGCCGGTACGCATTCTACATTCAAGACATCTGGTACTTGGTTGGATGTATATCTTATTACTCATGCTTTTGATGTCATTTTTTTGTCGGTTTTGGTTAATCTAGCAAGTCAAAACATATTTAAGTGATCAGGACTTCTATGGTATTATCTCAACTGTAAACAATGTCACTGAGGTGAATTTATCCTTTTTCTGGCATTATAAACAGGATAGTGGTTAGGATTTGACCATCTAAGGGAATACTTGGATCAGTGTAAAACCCACTGGCTGGGACCTTAGAAATGAAGTCGCCTCTCTCATGATTATGCCAATGCCTTTTGTGAATGAATCCATGACTTCTGATAATTATATATTACATAAAACTGGAAGCCCCTGCCTTTGGTTTAGAGATTGGTGTGTGGGACTTCTAATTACAGCTCATGACTGAATCTTTTCTTTCTGCAGTCATGGAGTTGATACCAGTACATTTCAAGAAGTGGAAATGGAGGACCTTATGAATCAATCTCTTGTCTATGTTGGAGTAGATAATATGCTTGCTGGTCTTATTTATGTTGAGGATCGGATCAGGGATGATGCAGCACATGTTGTTAACTCTTTATCTAGTCAAGGAATTGGTGTGTACATGCTGTCTGGGGATAAAAAAAATTCTGCTGAGTATGTTGCATCCCTTGTTGGTATTCCAAAGGACAAGGTAAGATATGCCCTTCTTGTTATTAAATCCTGAATCTTAAGGTTGAGTCCAAGTCTACCTGTTCTTTTGGCATTCGATTTTATAGCCAAAATATAATAATGATAATAATTAATAAAATAATTCAACTATGTGTCTTTTGTTTTTGTTATATTGATTTTTGTTTTCATTTAAATTTTCTTGTTTCTTAGTAGTAAAATTTTAAAGTAATAGAAAGATCATCAATTTCAAAGAGATGTTTATTAAATATGCCTAGGAAACATGTGCTCATAATATGAAGGATCATTGATACAAAATAAAATCTCACTTCTAATGCTAGTTTGATCAGAAATCCATTACTTGGTTAACTGTATCACACCTATTGATCTTCTTTTCTTCAAAACTATGGTAAAATTCCTTATCCTAGCTTGTATTTCTAGTTATCTTAGTCAGGACTCGGGTGTTAATCCTAATCTTTTGTTTCTTATTCTCTCTGCATAATTCGCTGCTAGTTCCTTTTTTTTTAACTCACTATTCTTTTTCTCGCAATATCTGCTATCTTTCCTTTTCTAGTTCCAATTCTTTATATCTGGGTGTTTCCCAGTTATTCAAATGACTTTTGTGAAAGTAGAATCTCTTGCACAATAGATTGAGGAAATAATTGGACTATTGGCTTTAAAAATTTAATGAGATACTTAAGAGTTATCGCTATTTTATCTAGAGAGTAAAGAACTAGACTACAAGACAATTCAGACTCCATTTTGTTTTAGGAGTGAAAAAAAGCTGGGAAAAAAATAATAAACAAGTGTATATGGAGTTTAAGAAGAAAGGGATATTTTTGGTCTTAAAATAAGTATAATTGAAAATGGGGATTCATAAGCATTTTAAAAGTTGCTAGAAGCTCTACACATTTCTGGATCCATTCCATTTTCAGGCCCATTCGGCTACCATGATATTTATGGATGATTTATTTTTGGGTCGATTTTTTGGCCCATTAGGCTACAAAATAAAAATAAAAAATAAAATGTGGCCAGAAAATTCCAATGTTTGGTGATGAAGATCCAGCTAGATAGGTTTTCCAAATATAAAAAAGATCATCAATAGGTCAGAAGTGTTGGATGGTGAGATGAAGGTTGTGGTTGCAACTTAGTCATAGTTACACATGCTGACATGCATAATATATCATAGTCTATCCATTAAGTGCTTCGATTTGGTGGTGCAGGAAAATTAATGGTTCTTTTTAGATATAAACACCCATCACGCTTATGCTGTTTAAGTAGCAAAATTTTGGGAGGAATTGGTCACCTTTATAACAAGAAAGCACCATTGTAGTTGTATTTAAGTCATTTGGCTCTAACTATCCTTATAACAACTTAAGCAAGCACTCCTTTATTCTAACTTCCTTTGGCATATCTGCTTTTGAGCATTTATAGTTAGCGGAGCAAGTGAAAATGTGTTTCTTTTAATTATGATGAGCAATTTAAGCTTAACATGCATCCAAAATGTCAACCGTTATTTTTCAAAATATCTCCAGTGGTAAAGATCATGTTACACTAGAAGTGATGCAAAGGCAAACATATCTGCATACATGCTTGAGGTAGAAATTTTCATTGATTCTGTAGTTCTGTGATTTTCAAACTTGAGATGACTGTGATGAGTTGGCTGCTTATTTTCCAGATTGTTTTCTTCAGAACAGGTATCTTTAGGCTCTGTTTGTTGTGGCTTTTCAAATAGAGCTTAGTTGCAGGACTTTTACCAGTAAAGCTTTTACAAGTGATGCTTTTACCATAAAATTTTTGGTTTTTCGGTTGTCAATGAGAGCTTTTTAAATAGAGCTTGTTCAAGTAAAACTTTTACAAGTTATGTTTTTACTGTAAATTTTTAGTTATTTAGTTGTTAATGAGAACTTTTATTGAAATTATAAAATTACTTTAATAGATTAATTTTTTAAAATTATGTTATAAAAGGAATGAAATAGTTCTAATCTTTGTTTTCTGAGTGGACAATTGGTCCACTCTCTATTTTTACATCTTCATTAACACATTTTTTAGTTTCTTATCAAAAAAAGGAATGAAGTAAGACTGTGGATCGTGTAAAGGGTATTCTGGATAGTTTAACTTTTTTGAAAAGCTTTAGAACCTCTATTGCCAAAAATAGTTTATTTAATCCCTAAAGCTCTAATCAAAATGGAACCAAACAACACAGTAGAGAACCCTAGTACTAGCCCCTGTGCTGTCTTTCTGTTGGTCAAATTCAGCCGTAGATATGAAACGGATGTGGTAGCCTTAACACTACTGTTTTAATTTTTGGATACTAACTTTTAATCGACATCTTGAAGAAATCATGAAATACAGATTAAAACAATAGAATTAGCATTTCATTTTTCTAAGCATGGAAATTTTTGAAGAAGCATTTGACATCTATCAAAGAGAGAATGGGATGTTTTGGATCTGAATTAGGAACTCTATTAGTTTGTCATAGAAGTATCTCTTCTACAGGGACTCTTGTTTGGAAATGGTTTTCATGATGGACTAAATTTGGCCCTCCCTAGGATTTTCAGAGTTCCTCATATTAGAGCTTAAAATATGATAGTCAAACCTCACTTATTTAGCAGCTCCTTAATATGGTATTAGAGTCAATTTTACCAGAATGCACAGACTTTTAAATTTATCAATAATAAGTCATCATTTTAATTTTCTTATGTTTTTGCTGGGTCCATATTAGAACATGTTGACCAATCCAACCTTGCACGTAGGGGGGTCATGGCAGAGATTAAAACACTGCTATTGTATCTTTGCCATCACTTTAAACTTTTGGGTTATACAACTTCTTAACCCTAGAGACAATTGCCTTGCCATCTGTGTTGGCTTCAGTATTATGATTTCCTCAAACAATTGTATATGATCTGTTTTGTCTGTACTTATAATTGTTCGCTCTTCACCAAAGCACTTTGGTACAGGCTATATATTGTAAAAGGTGGTCCATTTTGTTGGATCGAGATCCTTGTTGCCACCTCCCAACAGGTCACCCATCATTGGATTTCTCTACCTTTAGAACACTTAACTATAGAGTTTTGAAGTAAAAGTTACCATACTAAACTATTTAACCTTCATCCCTCAGCAGTCCTAAGGGTCGTTGCTGGCCCCCCCATAAGGCCCACAATCTCCCCCTCAGCAACACCCTGGTGACTTGGCCACACTCGAGCCTTCGCCATTATGACTTGGCCACACCTGGCCTCTGCCATCCACGATGCTAGCGCACTGTTGATTGGTTAAAACGGTGCTAGCCCACCTATCAAACACATGATCAAGCTTTGATACCACTTGTAGTTCCCAGCAAGTCCCTTACCATTGAATTTCTCCACCTTGAGCATGCTTAACTATGTATGTTTTGAAGTAAATGTTGCCATAATCCTTTGAAAACCAATTGGTGCTTGGAGAATGGACATTAAACCCATTTCACTTCGTCCCTCTGTAATCCTGTGGATGGTCGCTGGTCCCACATAAGGCCAACACATTGGGTGGGGAAAATTACGCATAGGTGCATATCAGCATTATAAATTAGAAAGTGCTAGTAAATTAAAAGAAAGCTCTCTAGCTTATATTTGTTATATGAATATGGCTAATCAGTTTTCTGTACCTGGCTTGTTTGATCGACTTGAGAACTTATTTTTATCTACTGATTTCTGAATATTAGTTTTTGTCAGCTATTGCAATCCATTTTGAATTCATAATGGCTTTACAATGGAATGCTACAGACATGGGACCTAACTGCTTTTGTAGTGAATAATAATCATATCTTAATCAAGACTATGGACAAAAATAATAAAATTTGGAATTTCTGAACTGCAGGTGCTTTCTGGTGTTAAACCAAATGAAAAGAAGAGGTTCATTAATGAACTTCAGAATGATGAAAACGTTGTAGCCATGGTTGGTGATGGAATCAATGATGCTGCCGCTTTGGCTTCATCTCATATTGGAGTTGCCATGGGTGGGGGTGTTGGAGCTGCCAGTGAGGTCGCTTCTGTTGTATTGATGGGAAACAGACTATCTCAGGTATTTCTGACATCATTTCTTGGCTAGCTGCATTACTCTAATTAATTTCTAAAAATTTATGCAAAATCTCAAAAGTTCTGAGCTTTTCTTGTCTTACCTTAAATCTGTCCCATTTTCTTTTCTGAACTTGAAGTCTTCAATTTCAATGGTTAGAAATTGTTATGAATAAGCATAGGCTGGCTGCCTGAGTTGTCAAAGTTTGTTTTCTTGAAAAGGAGACTGTTGGTTATAGACAGTGTTATATGCATACGAGGGAATTATGTTGTTCTTCACTGTCCAATTACTGATGAAATTTTGCCTCTTTTTGGTCATTGCTTGATGTTAATTCGGTCATGCTTCATGCAGTTATGGGATATGTTTCAAGTTTTAGGGGTCATTGAAGTATAGGTTCAGTTTGTTGTTTGGACGGGGGTTTCATTTTGTTTGTTTCAAAATTTATTTCTTGAGAGTAATTGTCAATCTTCTTCGGGAGTATAGTACTCATTATGACTTACACAGGATTTAAGTAACCCTTTTTCTTGATAATCATTTCTACTTGGTGAAATTGGCGGAAACTTTTTTATTAATTTATTGATATGATAGATATAGGCTATAGAGATTACTTCTTTCATTCTTTTTCCAGCACTCCCTTGTATATTTCTTGGAATGACTCAGTTTCTTACCTCTACGCAGTTACTTGTTGCATTGGAGTTGAGCAGGCTAACCATGAAGACTGTGAAGCAAAATCTTTGGTGGGCCTTCGGGTATAACATTGTAAGTTTTCATGAACCATGCAGGGATAGACGTGTACTTGTAATAAAGGCCATGGAACATGAAGCCGTATTATGCGCAATGCATTGCATACAATACATGGATCTAACCCATACATTATATGGGTTCCACTTTTCACACAAAATAAAGTATTTGCATTTCTCTACTGCAAGCTGTGGGACGACCTAGAAGCTAGGGATATGCCTCCGGTAGAAAATGAGCACTAGTAAAATCATCAATAATAATATACTATGGAAATGCTGCAGAACTTATTGAATCTTATTTCCAGTGCTCATATCATGATTCTTTACGTCTGGTGTGAATGAGGATCTGGATTCTTTTAGGGTATCTCAGCACATGGTCCAGCAATTAATAAAATGCAAGTTTATATGCTGCCCATATCTTCTTCTATACCTTTTACCCTCTGCCTTACATTTCACCCTCTCACTAAGAAGTGCTTAGATTGAAGAAACTGATGACATATATTTTATATTATTGCTGCTGCCAGAGTTGTTCATTTCACATTCCTTCTATTATGGCGCAGGTCGGAATTCCAATAGCTGCAGGAGTGTTACTCCCAGTAACCGGGACAATGTTGACTCCATCAATTGCAGGAGCCCTTATGGGTTTAAGTTCTATTGGAGTGATGGCAAATTCATTGCTTTTGAGATTAAAATTTTCCTCAAAACAGAAAGCGAGTTTTCAAGCGCCTTCTTCACGTGTCAATAGTAATGTTGATTCTCAT
Source organism: Citrus sinensis (assembly GCF_022201045.2). Classification (NCBI taxonomy): domain Eukaryota; kingdom Viridiplantae; phylum Streptophyta; class Magnoliopsida; order Sapindales; family Rutaceae; genus Citrus; species Citrus sinensis. The sequence continues at coordinate 15,617,634 of NC_068563.1, forward strand.
CAACTCATGGATTTAAAAGGAAAATAAAGAACCCGTCTGATGATGGTAGATAGAGAGAGATAGATGACACGGCATGCGGCATCCTTGTGTATCATATTTTTTGTTACTTTTGAATTAAAAGAAAAAAATTCCTTGTACATATTTAACAATTGAGTATTCATGTGTTCCCATTGCAAATGTTTCAACATCTGCCAGAGAACAGTTTGTGAATGCTGATATTGTTAAGTGAGTTTTACTTGCAAAGAGTTCGTTACTTCCCAGTTGACATTTTTTTTTTCCTTAAAAGGTGTGTTTGATATATTATATTGTATTATGTTGTATTATATTATTTTAATATAAGTATATTATATTATGTTGTATTGCATTAGTATTGTAATATTGTATAATATTTAATGCTACACTTTATTGAAGTTTTAAATTTTAAAAATTTAACATTATTTTCTAATATAAATGTTAAAAAAATAATCCTTCATATAATAATACTATAACATTTATTTTTTCAGCATTTTTTAAATAAATAACTTGTGAAATAAAGATAATCAAATCATTCAATCAAATAATCTCTAAAAATATCACAACAAAAGTTAATTATTAAAACATACAATATTAGTTCAAAAATCATCTTAGAATAATAAAGGGTAGCGTACACATAGTCAAACCAAAGTAGAAAAATACGTAAAATGTTCCTTTAAAAAAAGGGTAATTTCCACTTTTCTCCCCTAAAGTTTGGTGTATCTCCACTTTAATGGAAAGTACGGCTGTATCTCCACTTTTCTCCGCTGCTGTTAGTACAGTGTTTCGTATATGGTTAGTCACTAATGGTAATTTTGTAATTGTATACTTCATTAATTATATATTCAGGCTAATTTAAAGGTTTTCACTTTAAGAATAGTGTAGTCATAGAAACATGTTAACATCCACTGAGTAACAATAGATGTAATCTTTTATCCATTGTATTTTAACTCACAACAAAAGCCATGCTTTTCTCTTTCATCTATTGGAATCGAAGCTGCAAAAAAGCTCATAAGTAGGGGTGGGCGCGGTTCGGTTCGGTTCGGTTTTTTACTAAATTTTTTATAATCGTTCAATTACGATTATTTTAAAATCATAATCGCGATTAATCAAATTACCGAAATAATCAAATACTCGATTAATCGAAATAATTCGATTCGATTCAATTTGATTATTTCGATTATGGGCATATTGGACCTATTTTGGGCTTTTTAAAATTTAAAACCTTAAATTAATAAATCTACCACAAACATAAAAAGCTAACAAACAAAAAATTAAAATGTCTCAAAGTATGTTCAAGAACACATAACATGTTCAAATAACATGTTCAAAAAGTCTTTTTTTCCCATCATCAACCTCCACTTCTTGCACTTCTTCCTCATCATAATTTTCCATTCTGCACAAACACATGCAATAACATAGACATATTAGAACAAAAGAAGATAAAATCATTCATGCAAAATTGTGGTAAATCAAAAATCAGCACTCAGCAGCAACAAATAAAAAATCAGGGTAGAGCAAAAGATCAAAACAAAAGCAGGTTCATTACATAATTCCATATTGTAATCGAAACGCTTGAAAGCCATAATCAAACAACTTAACAAACCTGTTTAATGCAAAAAAGAAGCACAACCACATATTTCACAGGTTCAAGCTATGTACAAAAACCACAAGGCAATCTTATGTTACTAGGCTACATATGCACGAATGGATTGAACAAAACTATCAATCCTTTTCCTTATCTCTTCTGGATTGGCACCCACTAGTTTGTCGAATACAATTAAATTGTATAGGTTTCTCTTTTGTTTTATCTTTTTCACCTATAGTTCTATCCAGGCTCCTGTATTTATTTGGTCATTCTTATTTCATTTCCTTTTCGATTTCAAGCTTTCAAAATGTTGCAGGATTCTTTTATAATTGTTTCATTTATGATAATTAATACTTGAGCGGTTTCTTAATGTCATTGAGTATCTGCTTAATGTCTAGAGTCTGCAGATTGAGTTTCACTAACATGTTCATGCCTAGGGATGGCAAATTCTGGGTCCGGGTCTGGGTTTGGCCGTTTCGGTTGCGGACCCGGATGTGAATTTACTATCCCGGATCCAGATATAAACCTGGATAATTAGACCCCGGTTCTGGAACGGATTTAACCCAGAAAAATACGGGTTTCCGGATTGCGGGTTTCAAACCCGGATACCTATATGAATTTTTCTTTTCCACTTCTCTTAAGGCCATGGATACAATGGGAAAAATGGTACAACCGCATATCAATTTCACCCAAAAAAGCAAAAGCAGCAAAATGTGAAGCAATACAATTATAGAATCCAATTACTACAACAAATAAGCAAGCAAAAGAACACAAGCTACAAAAATTACAAACACAGATCATCTCCCTGATCACCATGTTCACCGTCACCAAATTCAGCACCAACCTCCTCATAATCCTTCCCCAAAGTCGTAAGATCCTCACGGGCTTCAAAGAATTCACCTTTCTTTATGCCCTCTAAACATTACATCAAATCAAATTTGTGGTCAATGCGAGAAAACACCTTGGCCTCACAAGCTGAGTTCAATATCACGCACACAGCCTCTACACCTTCGCGAGATCACCACCTGGAACAACAGTTGGAGGCTGGTAATTGATACCGCACTTGAATCCAATTTGACGCCAATTAACGAATTGAATGGCAGCTAACGACAATAATGATCAACACAGCCGTGATGGCAGCAAAGCAACAAAGGGGCGTCACGATGATGGCAGCAAAGCGGCATCACCACGATGGCAAGAAAGGCAATAGTTGGCGACTGTGTTCGATTAACGAAGAGAATAGGAAAATGGTGGCGGCTGTGTTGAGAGAAAGCTGTAAAGTATAAACTAGGGTTTCCTCTTTTCTTTTTTATTCTTTTAACTTTTTGTTTTTTCTATTTATATTAATTAAAATTAAAAATATAATATTTAGAATAAAGAAATCCGGGTTCAGGTTCTGGATATACGGGTTGACTCATTCTGGTTCCGGACCCAGATACATCTGAGTTTATTATTTTACTTCCGGATCTGGATATTATTTATATCCGGTACGGGTTGAACCCGGTCCGGATTATCCGGGTTTATGCGGGTCCGGGTCGGGTCCAGGTTATTTTGCCATCCCTATTCATGCATGCAGCTGCAACTAGTAACATGAAATAATTTTTGAAGTTTTATCTGGAATTTGAATGGAAATTAACTTGAACAAAATATTTAGATGTTCAATAAAAGTCCTCTACTCGAGCTCTGACCCATCTCACTGTTGATAAATGAAAACCAAAACATTGAAACTGTTGGCAAGCTCAAAGTGATTTCCATTGCAATTTCAGAAGAATGCCAAAAATATACACTTTACAAAAGTGATTCTCAACGTAAGCAATCTCAACACGAATTGATTTACAACTTAAATTTCTTAAAACACACCGAGCATAATTTGCTCTTAAATCATCAAAACAAAAAGGATCGTGTGCCCTGAAACTCCATCATTGGCCATTAAGCCTAGACTAATTGGACTCTCTATATATACACACACAACTTCAATCATCAACATAAATATATACAAACACAACTTCAATCATCAACATAAAACAAGAAAAACGACATGGATTACAATCATCAAAGAAAGAAATGAAAAATGGAACCTTTCTCATTCAATTTTTTGTTCTGCTGAGAGTTTTTTGTGACAGTGGCAACAATAGCAGATGATAGCGGCTACAGCAGGTGGTAGCGGTGGCGAAGACTCGGTGACGAGCAGCAGCGGTAAATCAGATTCGTGAAGGATGAGCAGCGGTGACAACTGACGAGCAGTGGCGACGACAAGATTGCAGTGGCGGTGACGAGCAGCGGGGATGAGATTCCAGCGGCTGAAGGTGCTGCGGCTGAATTTTAAAAATCAGCAGCGGCTGAAGAATGAAGATCAGAAGAAGAAGTGTTTAGTTTCGAATTTAGGGATTATTATTTGAATTCCAGTTCGGTTTTTCAGTTTTTTTTGTAAAACTGCAAAACCGAACTGACTGGTTTTACTACTTTTGTTATATTACTACTTCGGTTTTTTGGATGCAAAAAAAGGCATAAAAATCAAACCGAACCGTTGGGTTCGGTTCGGTTCTTGATTAATCAGTTTTTTTTGCCCACTCCTACTCATAAGCTTTTCTTTTTCATCTACTAGAATCGAAGCCACAAAAAGCTCATAACTTATTTCAATTATTCTCAAATCATTTTAAGAAATCAGAAGTTGTTAACAAAATGAAAAAGAGCCAATCTCAATTGATAACACCTGGGATGGATTCGATGAATCCAGCTGAATGGACTACTATTAGCGAATATCGTCGACGATCTAGAGATCATCCACTTGCATTAGAGCCAAGGGCTAGGTAACTGCAACTTTCCCTTGCTTAGGATTTTTTTGTCTTTTTTGCTTATAATGGTGATGGGATTAGTTAAAATGCGGCTGAGATGTTGTTGTTCATAGTGATGTGAGTTTGTGGGGATGATTTTTATATATATTTTTTCTTAAAGTACGAAAATGGATAACACGAACTGATGTTTCAGTTAACTCAAATTGATGTTTTTGTAAATTGTCCTCGACTTTATACAGGAATATCTTTTCTTGACCTTTACCTCCCCAAATACCTGAGATGAGAGAAACTTGTAACGAACATTTATGATCATTTTGTGCTGTACAAATTTTTCTTCATGTCTAAATAAGTACTAATTTTTTGAAAAAAAATTGAAGAAAAACTCGGCTAACCCACCTACATGTTTGTGATATTAAAAAAATTCTTAGTGATTTTAACTATAATATTTTAAAAGCTTTTTTCTATAATATTTTTAAAACTTTTTTCTTTTTTGTTAAACTTTGATTTCTAAATCAACAAAGAAATTTCAGTTTTTGTTAGGGATAATATGGTAATTTTGTATTGTTTATATACTTGGCACCAATTTTTGGAAGAAACTATCACCCAGCAGATCTTCGATAGCTTTGATTGTACTAGTTCAAGGGTATTTTCGTCGTTTACTCAGTCAACTAACGGGTATTTAAACACTGTACTAACGGCAGGAGAGGAAAGTGGCGATACAACACTACTTTCTATCAAAGTGGAGACACGCCAAACCTCTGGGTAGAAAAGTGGAAATTACCCTAAAAAAAACAGAGAGTAAAAACAAAAACAAAAACAAAAGTAGCATTAAAATTAGATCCACCAAATGAGAAATTCAATTCCTTTTTCTTCTCAGACCAAGTTCAAAGACAGCTCACTACATTCTCATATATACGCCTTTAATTTCCACCCACCAATGGCCCTTTTCAAGCAAATAATTCTAGTTGGAGTCTTTGGAGAAGGTTTGTTTTTGGTCTGATGCTTTTGGATTTTTTTTTTTATATTGCCCAATTTCACCTCCCTCTCGCTTACTCAATATGCTCTTCAAAAAAGCTCTTCTTTTTCTCTCTCTCACACCAACTTCAACTTTTTTGGATCCAAAACAAAACATAGTCTAGGAGAAGAAGCCACAATAAGCTGGTGTCGTGCGGTGGTGTTTTCACCTACCAGCAACAAAAGGAAATGCTGTTCTTTAAAATTTTAGTCCAATAAATGGAAATGTATACTCTTATTTCTTTTTCTTTTTTTCCCTTAATCTCAAAGCTCTATGCCTCCATAATAAAACTTGACATATGTTTTATAATTCAAGAATAATCGACAAATGAGAATATTTGAAAAACTTTTGTAGTGCCTAAGCTGAACTTGCAAAAATGTATAGAGCTTGATTTTAAAAAAAGGCTCAATGTTGATTTCTAGAAAAAGCCAGTCAAGTAGAAGAGAAGGGCCTTCAACTAAATAAGGTACGAGCCTATTAAGGTGGAGGTAGACCGATTATTGTAGGTCGGGTTTATAAGGAAGGCTATTTATCCAAATTGGGTTTTGAATGTTGTTTTGGTTAAAAAGGCCAATGGGAAAATGGTGCATGTGCATCGATTTTACAAACTTAAACAGAGCATGCCTGAAGGATAATTTCCTTGTCCTTGGAGTAGATTAGCTAGTTGACGCCACCTCCGATCATGAGATGCTAAGCTTCATGGATGCTTTCTTGGGTTATAACAACATCAGAATGTTTGATTCAATAAGGAGAAAACTGCATTGATCACCAATTGGGGGCTCTACTGTTACAGAGTTATGCCTTTTGGATTGAAAAATGATGGGGCAACCGAACAACGTTTGGTCAATAAAATTTTCAAAGACCAAATTATTAAAAGTATAGAGGTCTACATGGATGGTATGATTATTGAATCCATACAAGCTACTGACCATACATAAGACCTCCAAAATACTTTTAAACTCCTTCAAAAATACAATATGTGATTAAATCTTGAGAAATGTGCCTTTGGGGTAATGTCAGTGAAGTTTTTAGAATTCATGATGCAGCAAAGGGTATCAAAGCTAACGACAAGATTAGAGCTGTGCTTGAAATGAGGTCTCCACATATAGTGAAGGAAGTACAGAGTTTAGCCGGCAAAGTAGCAATATTGAGTCGATTTATCTCCAAAGCTACGGTGGAGAGAAGCCCTCAAGGCTAGAAAGAAGTTACAGTGGACTCTAGAGTGTGAAGAAGCTTTCCAACAGCTGAAGGAATATATGGTCCAACCACCAATGCTCGCCAAAAGGAAACTAGGAGAAAACCTTCTTTTATACTTGGTTGTTTCTGAACATGCTAAGCTCAGTTCTGGCTAGGGAAGAAGATCATGGAACACAAAGGTCTGTCCATTACACCAGTAAAGTGCTGGTGGACAGGGAGAAGAGATATTCTTTATTGGAAAAGCTAGTGCTACCTTTGGTAATCTTCACAAGGAGACTCAAGCGCTACTTTTAGGCCTATATAACAGTGGTCACAAACCTTCCCTTGAGGCAAGTGCTCTAGAAACTTGACGTGTTAAGAAGGCTTGTGAAATGGTCCCTCAATTAAGTGAGTATGATATTGTTTACTATCCTCGGTTGGCAATCAAGGCACAAGCCATCACCAACTTCTTGGCCGAATTCTCCTACGAGGAGGTAACCGTCGAGGTACCTGAGAAGCATTGGGATGCCTATATGGAAGGATCTTCAAACTTTTATGGTGGTGGAGCTGGTTTGATCATCGTAAGCCCCAGAAGAGTGAATCTCCAGTATGCATTGCAGTTCGACTTCAGAACTAAATACGAGGCAGTTATTGCTACGTTGAGAATCTATAAAGCTCTCAGGGCAAGAAAGGTTGTCATTAGGAGTGATTCTCAGTTGATCGTCAATGAGATTGGCTTAGAATATTAGACCAAGGTAGAGAATATGAATGTTTGTTTGAAGAAGAAAAAGTTTGATGATGGAGTTTAAGGAAGTGAAAATGGAGCAAGTCCTAAGAGCCAAGAACAGTGAAGCTAAAAACCTGGCTAAAATAGCCTTATTGGGGACTGGTCAATTACCATAATAGGTGTTAGTAGAGCATGTCCTTTCACTAAGCACTACGCCCATTGAAGCAAAAGTGGTAAGCTCTATTTGTTCAAAGGAATCTTGGATGACACCCATAAAGAGGAGAGCTCCCAAACAATAAGGAAGCCGCAAGAAGACTGAGGTGCAGAGTAGCTCGCTATTGTCTGATTGAAGAAGTACTCTACAGAAGGGTGCTTTCCTTCCTTTATTTGAGATGTTTAGAAGCAGGTCAGGCCGAGTATGTTTTGAGTGAAATACATCAGGGGATCTACAACAATCATTATGGGGTAAGTGTATCGGCTCACAAGGCTTTAAGACAGAGGTACTACTGGCCAACAATGCATGAGGATGCAAATAAGATGGTCAGAAGTTGTGATAAGGGCCAGAGGCTTGCTAAAGTAACATATATGCCCCCTAAGAAGTTAATTATGACGTCTTAACCATGGCCATCTGCTGTATAGGGAGTTGACTCCATTGGCTCAATACCAACCAAAAGAGCACAAGCGAAGTACACCATAGTAAGCATGGATTTCTACACAAAGTGGGCCAAACAGAGCCACTTTATTCCCTTACCAAGAGAAAAACTACTAAGTTTATTTGGAGGTCCATGATTTATAGATTTTGTGTTCCTAATGCCATAGTTAGTGACAAAAAGAAACATTTTGACAACCAAAATTTTCGGGAGTTTTGGTCAAGGTTGGGTATAACTGATAGGTTTTCGTTACTAGCTCACTCGCAATCCAATGGCCAATGAAGGCCATCAACAAGATCATTAAGGGAATTTTAAAGAAGAAGCTTGAGGATAGGAAGTGAACTTGGGTAGATGAGCTATTAAAGCTACAACATTTTAGATAACCAATTTGAAAATACTGCAATATTAAAGTGGGAGTGGAGACCTTAAAAGACCTAGAGATGAACTCAATTCACAAAAAGGACCTATGAAATATACATTTTCAGTAACTGAATCGTCCATACACACTCCATCCTAGATGTTTTTTATTTCTAATAAAAATCCACTAAGATGGTGGGGGGTTAGGCCAGGCTCCCTACCTGTAAATAAATCAATCGATGAATGAACAAAAGGAAAGGGGGACACAAACTAAACCTCCCAAGAGAAGCAAATGATTTAGTGATCAATATATAACCAATCCAAATCAAGATGATTAATGCCGAATATATGGAATTTCAAGAGTATCCAAATGAAGAATGCCCGATAAACCAGCTAGAAGGTCTCCAGGATTAAAAAATCACTGACAAGTCTGATGAGTACAAGCTTAGTTGGCCATAAAGTCAGCAGCATATATAGCTTCTTGAAAAACATGCATGATAACAATAGATGGGCTAGATGCCTGAACACGACCAAAGAGATAAGCAAAGTTCCACTGCATGAATCCATTTGAAATAGCCCAAGGGACCATAGTGGCTGAATCAAATTCCACCTTAAGATAAAAAAAAACCAAGTTGAGTAGCAAGATATAAACCCTCTAACAAAGCCATCAATTCAGTAAAAAGAATAGACTGATACCCCAAAAAGGAACCAAAGGCTGTTAACACCATGCCTTGATGATCTCGCAAAACACTACTAGTAGTAGCCACACTCAACTTCACCACCTCTAGCGCGGTTTCATCCAAGAAACCAATCGAGGTGGTCTACGGGGAGGCATGATAATCTGTAATCCCTCCCCAATCTGAGTATCCAAAATACCCCTTAACTGAGATGGCTTGAAATTAAACACGTCACTTACTATCCTATGATCCAGGAGCACTCTCAAAATAATAGCGTCCACATTAAAGGCAATAGAATTGTACCGAGAGTGTTTTGAGCCTTCCAAACATGCCATAAAATGAAGCATGGGAAAAATTACTCGAATATGTTTTGAAGAACGGTAACACTACCGCCAATGACTAAACAAAGCATGAGGAGGCAAAAAAGAGAGATACGAACCACCAATCATTGAATAAAACCGCCGCCAAATCTATTGAACCACTGGGTAATCTAAAAACAAGTGTCTGATAGTCTCAACATCTTAATTACAAAGACACCGAGAAACCATGTGAAAAAATCTCAAGCACAAAGCATCATTTGTTGCCAAGAAACCATGCAATAAGCGCCACAAGAAAAAAAAACCCCCCGCAAACGAATGTCATTGCCAAATTAAAGAAAAAAAACCTCATTCTTGCTAGAGACCCACGTACACATTCTAGCTACTCCATAGAGAAAAATTCTCATCCCTAGATAAGGCCCAACGAAGTATATCTGGCCCAGCACCAGAAATAGGTACTAACAAAATTTGCTCAACAATTGAAGATGGAAGTACTAATAAACGCTTCCCCCTGTCCCAATCCATACCACACCAAAAGATACTAGGGCCATAGAAGTTGCTGAAGGATTAAAATGGAAAAGAAGCATAGAACCAAGCCAACAATCATACTAGAAACTATCACCAGATCTAACTAGCCAACAAATATGAGGCTCAGCAATACAACGAATAGAGCATAATCATCTCCACAAAAGAAAGGCGGATAATGAAATTGAACTATACTTGGATGCTCAGTTTTAGAATATTTAGATTTCATGAAAGAAGCCTAAAGCGAATATTGGTCTCGAAACCACCACTACAGCTTCATCTCGAAAGCATCAGCCAAATTAGAAAGTGAATGAACTCCAAGACCACCCTCCGCCACTGGAAAATAGACAAATGACCATCTGGGTAATCTAAAAACAAGTGTATGATAGTCTCAACATCTTAATTACAAAGACACCGAGAAACCATGTGAAGAAATCTCAAGCACAAAGCATCATTTGTTGCCAAGAAACCATGCAATAAACGCCACAAGAAAAAAAAAACCCCCGCAAACGAATATGTCATTGCCAAATTAAAGAAAAAAAACCTCATTCTTGCTAGAGACCCACGTACACATTCCAGCTACTCCATAGAGAAAAATTCTCATCCCTAGATAAGGCCTAACGAAGTATATCTGGCCCAGCACCAGAAATAGGTACTAACAAAATTTGCTCAACAATTGAAGATGGAAGTACTAATAAACGCTTCCCCCTGTCCCAATCCATACCACACCAAAAGATACTAGGGCCATAGAAGTTGCTGAAGGATTAAAATGGAAAAGAAGCATAGAACCAAGCCAACAATCATACTAGAAACTATCACCAGATCTAACTAGCCAACAAATATGAGGCTCAGCAATAGAACGAATAGAGCATAATCATCTCCACAGAAGAAAGGCGGATAATGAAATTGAACTATACTTGGATGCTCAGTTTTAGAATATTTAGATTTCATGAAAGAAGCCTAAAGCGAATATTGGTCCCGAAACCACCACTACAGCTTCATCTCGAAAGCATCAGCCAAATTAGAAAGTGAATGAACTCCAAGACCACCCTCCGCCACTGGAAAATAGACAAATGACCATCTGGGTAATCTAAAAACAAGTGTCTGATAGTCTCAACATCTTAATTACAAAGACATCGAGAAACCATGTGAAGAAATCTCAAGCACAAAGCATCATTTGTTGCCAAGAAACCATGCAATAAGCGCCACAAGAAAAAAAAAACCCCCGCAAACGAATATGTCATTGCCAAATTAAAGAAAAAAAACCTCATTCTTGCTAGAGACCCACGTACACATTCCAGCTACTCCATAGAGAAAAATTCTCATCCCTAGATAAGGCCTAACGAAGTATATCTGGCCCAGCACCAGAAATAGGTACTAACAAAATTTGCTCAACAATTGAAGATGGAAGTACTAATAAACGCTTCCCCCTGTCCCAATCCATACCACACCAAAAGATACTAGGGCCATAGAAGTTGCTGAAGGATTAAAATGGAAAAGAAGCATAGAACTAAGCCAACAATCATACTAGAAACTATCACCAGATCTAACTAGCCAACAAATATGAGGCTCAGCAATAGAACGAATAGAGCATAATCATCTCCACAGAAGAAAGGCGGATAATGAAATTGAACTATACTTGGATGCTCAGTTTTAGAATATTTAGATTTCATGAAAGAAGCCTAAAGCGAATATTGGTCCCGAAACCACCACTACAGCTTCATCTCGAAAGCATCAGCCAAATTAGAAAGTGAATGAACTCTAAGACCACCCTCCGCCACTGGAAAATAGACAAATGACCATCTGAACCAATAAATGCGCTGCTAAAAATTCCTATCACACCATAAAAATCTGGCGAATAACCTCTCAAGGATCTGAATGACCGTAGCAGGCGGTCGAAGAACATGAAAGAGATGAAGCGGCATGGATGAAAATATATGTCGAATGAGTACTAGCTTACCCCTAAAAGGGAGCAACCAATTGGCCCACCCAAAAATACTTCCCTTGATCTTACGGTTCATATCATCAAAGTATTGAATCCGCACACTTCCCGCATACACTGGACAACCCAGATAAGTAAACAGAAATTATCGTGGCTAGAAACCAATAATAGATTGAACTATAGCCTTATGTGAGACCGAAGCCAGTTGGCCAGAAACATTCTCATAATGATGTAAAAAATCCATAAGACGATAAAGACTAGATCGGCACCCATTCACAAAGATCATAATATCATAAGCGAAGCTCAAATAAGAAACACACATAGGAGCGGCCACAGTATACCTCAGCGAAGGGTACTAAGAATATAATTGTTCTAAACCTCGAGAAAAAAATTCAGTGGCAATGATAAATAGGCAGGGCTACAAAAGATCACCTTGTCAAAGACCACTCTACGACTGAAAGAAATCGTGACTGACTCAATTAACCAGCATTGAAAACCATGGCCTATGAATCGCCCCTTTGATCAAGGATATCTATTGATCAAAGACCCAAAGCACTGGAGCATTTAAAGAATAAAGAACCAGGACATTCTATCATAAGTCTTTGCCATATCTAGTTTTAGAACTACATTACCACTTCGAGTACAACGATTAATATCATGAGCGATCTTTTGGACCAATATTACATTATCATGTAACACCCGACTCGAAACAAAGCCACTCTGGGATGGAGATATAATACATGAAACATAAGACCAGCAACTTAGTCAGCACCTTATTACTGACATTACAAAGATTCATAGGTCAAAAATCTGCCCAAGTAGCTGGGGTATTCTTCTTGGGTAAAAGAATCAACAACGTACTCTAGAATCCTCGAGGCATAGCAGATCCACTGAAAATTTCATATTCGAATGAACTGCATAATCGTAAAAAAAGTCAGTTTTTTTCGCTATAGGCCTAGCAAAAGAAAAATTGGGATAGGAATCCAAAACAGCAGCATGCTGGTCAGCCCCAACTATATCCCAAAATGACTGATAAAATCTACTATATAAATCATCTAGTCTAAAGGCACTATCTGGGTCGATAGAAAAAATTGTTTGTCGAATCTCCCTCATATCAGGAATCCTACATAGGTCTGCATCCTCCTCCTCTATAATCAAATAAAGGATAAAACTAAAATCATCTAGTTGAAGTTGGCCATCCCCATCTGTCAACAGGTCCTGGAAGAATGCTACAACAGAATCAGCAATTGCAAAAGGTTTAGAAAGCCATACTGAAGAAGCATCCTGAATCCGATAAACATGGAATAACTGATGTTTCTTTTGAATCATCGCCTGAAAAAATCATGTATTAACATCCCCTTCCCAGATCCAAAAAACACTAGACTACTGCCTCAAAAAACTCTCCTCATACAATAAAGCATGTTGTAGTCTAGCCCTAGCCTCTGAAAAAATAACCCTGTCCTCAGGTGAACTAGACAAATCATACTTGAAATACTAACTAGGCAGCCCAAGAGGGGAGTGAATTAAGTTTTTAAAACTTAAGCTAAGCAAACCACACAACAATTTAATCTAATGCCTTAATGAAATAAAAAACAATAAATTTAACAATGCTCAAAAATAAAAAGAGTAAGGAAGGAGAGAGAAAACACAAATATTTTTACGTGGTTCGGCAATCTCTGCTTATGTCCACTCCTTCAAGCAAACCAAGCTTCATGATTTCACTATCCAAGCCTCCTAAGGCTTCAAATGCTTACAATTAACTTTCAACGTGTCAATGGACCCTTACAATAAGACATTATCCTCAATCTCTTCACCCAAGTGTATCACAACACTTACAACCTCTCAACTTGATTTTATAAAAATGAATACAAATAAATTTCCCTCACACAATGTGTTTGATTACAAATGAAAACTCAATGTGTAAATAAATGAAATGAATACAAATTTTATGCTCAGATTGCATAGAATGGTTCAATGATAACAATGATTATATATCTAAATTTGGATTCAATTGAAGCCATTTTATAGTTGGAGAAGAAAACTAGTCGTTATTGACTTTTTTGTGATATTTGGCTTACCGCTTTGTGTTAATCATCTCGCCACTCTATGTTACAATTATGTTCAAAGATTTGAATTTTTGCACATCTGGTTAATCCGCTTTTCATTTTCAGTTAGCCGCTTTTATTCTAGAGAGCTTCTGCTTGATAACTGGTTGCCGCTTTTGGAATTCGGATAACCACTTTTATTCTAGAGTGCTTCTACCCATAACCAGTTTGCTGCTTTGATAAATCCGGCTAGCCACTTGCTAAAGCGAAACATATATTTTCTAAAATCATAGTTTTGCCCCAAACTTTATAAAATTATACTATGGCCTAAATATTTATAAACTTTACAAATAAGTCCATTTTCAGAATTTTAAAACCATACTTGTTAATTTCAAAGTTCTCAAAACTTTTCATTTTAAACCATAAACTTGAAAACAACTAATTTCATAAAATAATTTTCTTGTTATAAAAACATAGTGTGTAATTCTTTGTTTATCTACAACATGTGGTTTGTTATCATCAAAATCATCATTTTATAGCCATATAGGCTAACAATCTCCCCCTTTTTTATGATGACAAAACACATTATAAACATGTGATTTAGTTATGAAAATCTCCCCCTTAATAAATGGAAGATTAAAAATTGATTTGAAGGAGACTTCTAAAAAGCTCCCCCACATGAATGCATATGAATATTTTTCATGACAAACAGTTACATATCATATCTCCCCCTTAATCATCAAAAAGAGTACAATACTCCCCCTATTTATCATCAAAAACTCAAGACAAACACATTAGTTCCACATTATCCAAAACATAAGTGAAAAACAAAACAAAGACCCATATCAAATCCACATGATCCAAAATCATAACAAACATCCGCATAATTTAAAAAATGGTTTATTGGTTTTCCTAATTGGCTGACTGGTTGTTTCCAGTGAGTGAACAATAATTAATCGGCTTGTCAGTTTTCTATATTCGGCAATCTGGTTTTTGTCCAGTGAGTAACCTTTAAGCAAACAGCTAGCCGGTTTCTCTAATCGGCTGACCAATTTTTTCCAGAAAGTTTTCATTGAGAAAATGGCTTACCGATTGGTTACATTTGGTATGCCGCTTCTGCCTCAGAAATCATTTTGCCTCTTAATGAATTTTGGTTAACTTGTATTGTGCATACCAATTTAGCTTAAAACTTGATCAATTTTAAATCATTTTGTGATTCAAAATTTTTCAATAAGCCATTTAATGCATGAAACATGAATGCATAGAAGAGCAAATATATCAAATACAAGTTTTGTAATATCACTCCCAAATTATCATAAATCACGATACAAACCAACTCCATACACAAATCATCACACAATCCATCAACCATAAAAAGATCATGAACCATTATTCCATCAATTACCAAATCAGCAACTCATAATATTAAATCATCATATAAAACAATCATGCAATCAAATCATCACCATATCTCAAAATCATCACCATAATTACATATCAATCATTAAAAGAAAGTTCAAAGTTCATATTATTCTCCCCCTTTTGACATCATTAAAATGATATATTACTTTGTCTCCCCCTTTGGTCAACAAAATGTTCAAAATGCATATTATCCAAAATAAAAGCAACAAGAACTAAGTAAAGTTGCCAAGGTACCTTCCTTTATCAATAATCAAGAAAACAAGTAATAAATCAAGCAATGGCATGCAAAAGTCATAAGAGCATATTATCAACTATCCAAGCTCCATAATCACTAATCACATTTTAGAAATCAAGACAACTAAATTTATCAAAGATCTAATGTGAAAAGCTCACATCCCATGACCTAATACCGGGGTAGACCAAGACTGTCTAATAACATCCAAACAATTAGGATGTTTAAGCCAAGCATAAAGAAACTTGAACCTCGATGGTCC
Organism: Citrus sinensis; assembly: GCF_022201045.2. Taxonomy (NCBI): domain Eukaryota; kingdom Viridiplantae; phylum Streptophyta; class Magnoliopsida; order Sapindales; family Rutaceae; genus Citrus; species Citrus sinensis. Next base: position 15,633,376 of record NC_068563.1, read on the forward strand.
CCTAGCAGTGTTCCTGTCGCAAGATAGTAACAAAGAAGAATAATCTGAAGCAGCTCGGTTCAGGTGAGAAATACTGAAAATAACCTAGACCATAGCGAGTTACATACCACCTTATCAAGGCGTCTCCAAGTATACCTATTAGTCCAAGTAAAAGGACTTCCAGCAAAACCAACATCCTCCAAGCCACAATCCAATAAAGCCAGATTAAATGCATCCAAAGCAACCTAAGGTTGAGTGCGGCCACCAGAAATCTCAAACAACGACTGCACTACATGAAAATCCCTTGTGACCATCCAAGGATTATTATGAGTATTCGCAAACTCAATAAGAGCATTCCACAAAGCCTCCCGGCCAGATGTGGAACAATTAGCATATACGTAGGAAATCAAAACAAGCTCTGGGAAAAAAAGTGACTAACCCGGCAATTAATCACTTGACCCACATCTTGAATTACCTCAACTGAAAAAAGGGAAGACCAAAATATCCAAATCTTTCCAGACATAGAAGAAAACGCCATCTCCATCCCCAGACGAACTCTAGTAAGATCCAGTCTATCCGCACCTAAAGACGGCTCCAAATTTGTTTTCGTAATCTACAAGCCCCAGATGCCTTACTAATCCCCCGAATATTCTAAATAATGGAATTAATCATTGGGATGAAGAAAGTTTAGAAGGCAGCATACGCCTTCTAATGTTACGATTCTTTCTACTAGTAAGAGAATCCACATGTATAATATTTGTATCATCAATAGGTCTTGAACAATATTAGAATCAGCCAGAGTATTAGTATTAGTAACATTAAGCCGATATTGGTAACCCAAATCAATCTCATTAGTCTGACATCAGACACTGGGATCCTGACATCCGTGGATGCATCCTTAATACTAACTGGCCTTAGAGGCCGAACTTATGCCCGCGAAACATGTTGTTATGCTAAACCAAAAGAATTAGGCTTCTTAGGCCGATTATCATTAACTACTATATACTGGGCAGTAGGAGCCACCTTAAGTTGTACATGTGTAGCAGGTGTATGTTGTTTGCCATTATCCCTAAGATCTGCACCTTAAGCTTGGTGTTTACGAAGCCTAGGTTTAGTAACATAACAACTGTCGACCGAATGGCCCAAATGCTTACATGAATCACAATAGGCTAGAACCCGCTTAAAACAACATCCTGCCAAAAATCTGAATGACCCTCACCAATCCAAATATACGGTAACAAAGGGCGTGAAACATCATACTCTACCAATACCCTGATGACATATGGCCTATTAACCGAGGCCGTAGCATGATCCACACATAATGGAGTACCAATAGCGGAAGCAATTGAAAATAAAGCAAGCTTACAATGAACAAAATGAACAGGTAAATAAGGAAAAGATACCTAAACAGGAACAGTGAGAGATTCCACTGAGGAACGGAAGTCAGTAAACTATTTAAAAACCCACATTCCTCTACCACTAACATACCAAGTCTGCCTAACCCATATCCGAGAATAATCTTCCTCCATTTCCAATTTAATCAGGATGTGTCTATTATCAGTAAGGAAATATGAGAATTTCCTTTCAGCTCTAAAAAAAAAAAAAATTGAATAACATCCATGGGAGGACGACCAAACGAGAACTTATCGACAAGAGCCAATTTAAAAGGCTTAGCCATCTCTTGAATTTCCGCTGCAGAGAAATAGACAACTGGTTCACCTCTGTGTAACTGAGCCGATTTCACAAGAATTGATGAAGCAGTAGAACCAGTCACAAAATCTACAAAAGACTTTTGTAGTCTTAAAGTGGTATTAGGGTTGAGGACAGTGACCGGGTTAAGAGCAGAAGCATATGAAGGCTTGGGGTTGATGTTGTTGCTATGGTTTGGAGGAGTTGGGTTGTTGGAATGGGTTTTGGTAGCCACAAGAGTTAGGCCATTTGAGTGGCTAGTGGTGGCTACTGAGATGTCGATGTGCGTAATGTTGTTTCTGAGAGGTTCGAGGGTGGTAATAGTTGTCGTGTTACAGCATCGTCGACGTTAAGAATGGCGCTAGCGGTGTGCAGGGTATCACGCGACATAAGTTTGCTGTTTTAATGTAGGTGTGGTTGTATTGGGTGTAGACGATCAAGAGGTTGACCGCCGGCAAAATCTAGTGGATCATCACCATCAGTGGCTACTGAAGCCATGGGTGGTTTATAGTGCTCCTGGGGCCTCAAAGTGTAAAATTATGAATTTTCCCTTATCGATCAAAGATGGCCGGTAGTCAAGCCCGGCGCCCAGCAAGCTCATGTTAGACCCTTCAGGCCACGCTGATTCCAATGATGATGGCCGTGAGCTTTCACGCGCAGCTGTGGCTTCAGATCGAGCTCCTGAACCCGCGAGTCTCCAATAGCTGAGCAGCAGTGAGAACGACCAATTTGGTGCTTACGGTTGATTGAAAAATGAAGAGAGAATCTTAAAGAACCAAACTCAGATGGTGGCGTGGCTCGAAACCAACAAAATCAGGCGAAAATGAAGCAGCATTGTCGTCATTTCGTGAGCTCGATTCGCAGCCTTCTGGTTGTTTTACTGCGGCATTTACAGCAGGGACACGACCGGCGTAGCTCCAGCTTCTAATCGATACCCGCCTTGGTGGATGAAGTGGTCGGAGAAGTGAGGTCCGCTCGGGTCGGGTCGTTGTGCTTGGTCAAGTGTTATTTTACATGATCGTAGACCACATCATTTATGAAGTTTGAATTACAATACTTGTCACTCCATCCTAGATTGATTGCAAACCACTCAGCTAAAAAAAAAAAAAAAACAAGTGCCCATCATGATGGTTAGCTAAAAATGCATCAAGAAGTTGGCCTCCGAAAGGGTTAATTGAACAGTGAAAGCAAGACAAGCCTTCATAAGACCATTCCCAAAATGAGGGAATACTATGCCCTAAATAAGGGAATGGCTACTATTTACTATGGGAGACACAAATGCTCCTATATATATGACTAGGGATGGCAAAAATCTCTATAGGGATGGGTACCCTTGGGGATTTTCCCCATTCGGGGAGGGTATGAGGATAATTTCATATCCAATTTCTTATTCGGGGAGGGGACGGGGATGAGGTGGAATCCCCATCCCCTACCTATTTCTCCATTTTAATTTTTAATTTTTTAAAATTACTAGTAAATAAATAATAAAATTTAAATTATAAAATTATAAATATTGGTAAAAATAAAAAATATCGAAATATTTATATTATTAAACTTTTAGGCCTAATTAACTAATTAAAGTTCTAAATTTTTATTTAGGACATTAAAAAGATCGAGTAGATTCTATTAGCCAAATATTTTTTTTAATTTTAATATTCTTTAAATATTTTAAACTTAAATCTATTTTTTATTTATTTTTAGATGTTATAATTGCCCACAGCGAATCACAATTTTAATATCTAATCTAATCTAATATTTGCTTTTGATTTGCTCCGATTTAACTATTGTGTTGTAAAGGGAATAGTCCACATTTATAAAGTGCCCACGCCACCATTGAAAAAGTTAATTTTGAATCTAAATTTGATTTTATTTGTAACAATTTTGTATTAAACTATTAATTTGTTTATGATAGTTTGTAAAAGAAGTTTGTATTCCTTGCATGTTGCGTTACTTACTAATTTAATGTATGTGACTTTTGTAATAGATATTAATGTAAGATATATTTCGAATTTTACTTTTATTTGAATTTTTTATTTTAATATGATTAACTCAAAATTGAAAAAAAAATGTATTAGTTATTCGGGGATCGGGGACTCTCGGGGATCGGGGACCCTCGGGGATCCCCTGTTATTATTCGGGGAGGAGATGAGGATTCTCTCAAGTAATTCTGACAGGGACGGGAATATACGCAAAATATCGAGAATGGGTACGGGGAGATCGGTCCCCTCCCCTCCCCTCCCCATTGCCATCCCTATATATGACATAATGGTGTAAGAAACCATAAAAGAGCTCAACTACTTTATGCACTTATTTATCATCTATTTAAATCACCCTATGAGTTATCGCCCTAGGAATTATCACCTATGGGAGCTAAACTCTGCTTTTCTTAGATTGCGTAAGCTCACCTTGAGCACATGGACTGAGAATTCCTCCCCATGAGATTCTTTGTTAATTTACCATGAAAAAGCACTTTTGAATAGGCACAAAGCGTAAACACCTTGGAAACATGTCTAAAGCACTATTAAGAAAGCTAAATCTCCATAAAAAATTGGTAAAAGGGGTGGAGAGCTATTCTCTATTTACAATTACTCTCTATTTGGCTAAAAAAATATAGATGCCCTATCATAGTACGCAAGCCTCTCTCCCAATCTTATGTGCGGAAAGCCTGCACAAATTTTGGTATCATTGCCTAAGTAGGACAACTCTTGAAATTTTCCCAAATTTTAGAAAAAATCACAAACATCACCAGTAAAATAACTAAACATTACTTCTTATATTAACACTTTAACCATAAATTGACCTCAATCAAAAGTTTTCTGCTGAGTGATTCGTTTGAAAATATCCAAAATACAAAACCCCCCAACAAACTCCAAACAAAGTCTTAATAGAAGAGCAATCTAAAGTGCTTGAAAAATGTAAAAAGCATAAGTTGTTCATATGTCTGTGAAGAGCATCAATAATAAAGCAAACATCAATGAGATTGATTTAGGCAGAAGGATTAACTTCTTTAATTGTTTGGGAGGTTGGCTCCGGGAGAGTAAGGGGATCAGTACTTGGCAGAACCTCCTTGTTCAAATTTGTGATATCTTGGGAATCGTCTTCAGTAGCTTTCTTGGCTGCCTCATCCTTTTCTTATTTTATCAAAGTCGGGGTCCACCTTCTAGATCTTTGACATGACGAAATTCATAGCAACCTGGACATTCTTGTCACTCTTTTTTCAGACCCCCTAAGTAATCCTCCAGTTTAAAATTAACTTTTTCTCCAACGTTTTCTTTCTAGCTTCATATTTATGTCTCTTTGCCTGTAGCAGTGAGTTCACCTCCTCTAGAGGCTCCTCCCATCGCTTGTCTTCACGTTTGCGTTCTCTCTTAAGTTGAGCCATTCAATCTTCACACTTGGCACCGGCCGAAAAAATAGTAGATGATTCTTTGGCCTGGTCATAATTTACGGACAACATACAGGTCCTTTGGGAAAAAGGAAAAGAGATTTAACATCTAATACAATTAAAATATAAGTACACCTTATAAAAAGGAGTAGGAAAACTCACATCTCCAAATGCCCTGATGGCCCTAATGACGCTTTCTAAAAGACTCTGCCCACTCATTTTGGTACCATCCTTGGGAATCAGATGTTCCCCTAAGAATTGGACATATCTCTCAAGATGTGAAGGTATGTCGCCAAAGGCTGGGTCTAACTCCACAACATTGGGGTTGGAGGAAAACGCCTCTAGATGTTTCATTTTCTTGGAGATGTTTCATTTTCTTGGAGGAATCTAAAGTATTCTCCGAAGGGTCTTTGGAGTTGGGTAATAGAGAGGCATTGATACCTAGTCATCCGGAGAGTGGGTGAGGGGATAACTTCTTCCCCAAAGAAGCTCTAGCCTTCTTTCCCTCTAACTTGTACATAAGGCTAGCAAAGGCATGTTTGTCCAGTGTCTTTTACTTGCTCATACCAAAGCCAAAAGAGAATTCCATAGCTACAAAATAGAAAGATAACTGCTAGTCAACAAATAAAACAATAAATTAAGAAAGCTAAGCAAAATAAACTGAAGAAAAAAGAATCAAGAGAGAAGACAAAAGCATTCATCATTAATTTGACTTGCTCGTCAAATAGGGAGCTCTTCTTAACAAGCCCAGACTTAAGAAGTCTATCTTTACACAACATCTATTCTTTTTTCAAGATGGGCAAGCCTTATCATATGGAAGGTCACAAAGTCTTTCATTATTGCTGTTGTTGCAAACAAATAAGCTCTGTTTTTTTTGTTGTTATTTCCACTCTCTGTTTCAGCTTTTCATTGGCTCATTGTCTTCGGTTTCCTTTTTAGTTTTTTGGCTGCTTCTTTTTCTTCTAGGTTGCTCGACTTTGAGGCTTCTTTGTAGTTCTATCTCACGTGGTCTTCCTTTTTCCTCTTGATCCTTCTCTGTTCTTGTTCTTTATTTCCATTGCTGCCTTGGTTTTCTTGGATTTAATTATTGTTGCTGCTCTTGCCTGTTATTTGTCGTTGCTGCAAATTGTCTCTCCCCGCTGCCTTCCTTCGTTGCCTTTTTTATAGATAATTTTGTGCTTATCTATTACAAGTGTCAATATAAGTTACACATGCCCTACACTTTGACTCTCCAGCTCACTTGACTTATGTTTTATTGTCTAACACCTGACCACTCTGCTTTTATACAATTAATTTATTAACAGTAAGCCCCCCATTGTATTATATTTTATTTTTAAATATAACGCAATGTTTTGACAGTTGTTACTGCACGTGTCATTATCCTTAAACCATTTGCTTTAGGCAAGGCTCTGAACGTTTAAATAACCTTACTTTGAACTTTTTCTTGATCTAAAATGCTTCCCTGACGTTGGATTAATCAAATGTGAGCGGTGATAACTATTATCGAAGAGAAGAGGCTAGTTATGATCATTATCCGAGAAGATTTGGTGTTGGTGATTTCAAGAGGGATGATGAAAATCGAAAAAGAAGCCGCCACAAAATGTATGGAAGTGATCGTTACAGAGCATGTTATGAAGATCGCCAAAGGGTTTGTGATGAAGATTATTCCACCACAAACGTAAATCCCGATGGTCAGAGGATTTTTCTGGGAAGGCGAATTATGAAGTTTCAAAATTTATGGAAGAAGAAATAAGATCAGAAAAATCTTCATCAATTGCTCATCTAAATATCAAAGCTGCTCAAATTAAAGTTTTTCCGTCTACTGGAGCTGTTATTCCAGTTTCAGGGTCTGAAATTAATGCAAGACATATAATTTCTCAACCTCTGAACACCCAAACTCGAGGGGATGCAAGTAGTTCTCGTATTCCTGGCGGCAATATTTCTTCTCGAAAGGGTGTTTTGAATGAGAATTTTTCTCTGCTTAATAATTCCCTTGTTGCATCAGCTTTATCAAAGAGAATTATCCCAACTAATGACCGGGCTTTTTAAGCATCCCTTGACGATCATACAGTTTGTTTGGGGATTGCTAATGGATTGTGGAATGTAAGACTTTACAAATTTACTTTTATTATTTAGTTTAATTCCTGACTTATAATTTTTATTCTTATTGTTTTATAGGCTTTATGCAATCATACCATTCTTCATGAAAGACATGATCGTCTTTTGAGCTTAAATAAGATGTCAAATGATGAATTGAATGTTTTGAGGGAATCGGTTCCACTTTTGAGGGAGGAATTGGTCAATACAAAGGATGTACTTAGAAAAACTGAAGAAGAACATCAGCATACTTTCAGCTGTTTAAATGATGAAAAGAAGAAGAGAAAAGAAATTGAAAAGAAATTGCAAGAACTAACATCTGTTAAGAAATCGGACTGTGCGTCGATGAAAGATAATGGAAAACAAGAGGTAGACTACTCAGTTGAAAAAGGTATTGCTCACCGGCTTGTAATGTCTGAAGTTTCGGGTACTGAAGAAAACAAGGGGAAGCAAATTTGCCAATATGGCTTGGATGAGACTTTCAAAACTTTGGAGCCATCCATACAAAATATTTTGGATGAAGCCTACGTGGAAGAGTTCTTGGCATCGATTGAGATTGAGAAAAAAGCCTAATATCCTAAGCAATGGGCCTGAAGCTTAGAAATATCTAATGTTTTAAGTCTCAGTTGAACCTCCATTTTGGAGCTTTTTGTTTTTTGTGTAAGTTTTTTATGAGGATATAACTTTTTGTGTAAACAATTGCCTACATAATGGAACATGTTAATTTTATAAATAACTCTTTATTTATTTTCAGAGAAATTTATCTTAAAGGTTTAACCTAGATAAGTCTTATCTTGCAGATTTTTCTTATAGCTAAAATATTATTTTACTTAATTTGTTTAATGTAAATTAAAAATAATTTTTTTTAATAATTTGCAGGTTTATATCCGTCTCTAAATGAGTTTGAGTTCATAAATCATTTGTACCTACCCAAAAGTTTAGATAAAACTAATTATAACTCTAAGCTTCGTAATAGAATTTCTAAAAATTAACGAATTGCTTAAATTCTGGAAATTCTATTATGATCTTAAATAGTTTTTGGAAAGTCAAATTAACTTATTGATGAGAACCATCAAGGGAATATCATTAAAGCTTCAAGTGATCCTTTGCACATTCATGGAGGCCGAATTACAAGAGCTAGAGCCAAAAAGATGCAAGCTGCATTAAATGGATTAATTGAGAAAATATGGATTGAAAATGCAATTCAAGATGCAAGACATCATGAATTGGGCTTGGAGAGAAGACAAGGCATTGTGGGCATTATTCAAGCTATTGGGCAGCCAAATACACAATTTGGATCAAATGTACAAAGGAAAAATTCGGAATAAATCTGGTATTGATTGAGCTAGAATTAATGTACAAGTTATATACCGTTGAAAAGATAATTAAGTTAGCTTTCCAATGCATTTTACAGAGCTGGATTTGGAGTTCTCTAGAAGGAGTTATGATCAATTTATTACAGCTTGTTCAGGCTTAGGAATTCAAACGACTCCTTTGATTATTCAACTTCATTTATTTATTTTGTGTCAAGTTTATCAATGTGTTAGGTAAGTCTATCATTAATAATAGTGGGTTGGTGAAGGCTTTTAAAGCACCCTTTGACAAACCTATACTTGGAGGGTTGTTCCAATGTTTCCATTTATATTTTTAGGATCTTGGGTTTCTTTTAGGCTATTTAAACTCAGCAACCTTACTATGTATGATAATTAAGAGATTAATGTTATTTGAATTTGAAAGATTATTCTTTCTTGGGTTCTTTTGAGAACTAGTGAACTTATCAAGAATTTGCATTCTTGTGGCGTTCCAAATTTAGACTTATCACTCACCTTTTCATCTATTTCTTGAGTGTGGCGTCAATATCATTCTCTATACCTTTGGTTCATGCTTTTCTTAAGAATTAGGTCAAGGTTTTGTTTGTCATAAATCTGTTTAGAACTTTCTTGGGAAGTTGAAACTATAATTTAAGTGTGAGTTTCAAAGTTTCATTGTGAGATTTCGTATCATTTGGTATCAGAGCTAGTTTCTAATCAGGTTTGAATGTCTTATTTATTTTGATTATAAAAAAAATGTACAAAAAAAAATTACAAAAGGATTCAAGTATTTCTACTTTCATCAAATTGAATTTTAGTTATTCATTTTTCTTGACATTGCTTACACACAATATCAATTGTGTTGCTTCGCTTGCTTGCTTTCCTTTCTTCAATTTCCTTTTCATTCTTTGTGTTCTCTTAATTTCTTTTCTTTGTTAGTGTGCTGGATTGTCATATTTGGTGTGCCACTTGGGTTTTTTTTCTTGATTGTGTTTATTTAGTTCAATAAAGAACCTAAAGAGAGAATTAAGTGTGGTAAAAGGCAAAAGTTTGTGAGATCATTAGAGGAAAAAAGCCAATTTGTGTGTTAAACACGAGAGTTAAGTGACATCAAATTGAGTGAAACACGTGAGGGAGTGTTGTGAGGTCTTTTTGCTAATATTCTTTTCAGATCACAAATATGTCAAAAGATCAAGAAGCTATAGACCAATCAATTATGCTTAAGGCCATGCAACAACAATTTGAGCGCATGAATCTGATGTTTGGAGAGATCCATGACAAATTGGAGAGGCAAGACACTGTCATAGCCAATCTACAAAGGGGGCAACAACCAATAGCTCCTAATGTAAGAGGTAATCAAGGGCGTGCTGCCATGGGAAAAGAAGATGGTGATGACTTAGATAATTTTGATGACTAGGCCACTGTTGACATGCGTGGAAGAGATGATATAAGGGTAAGACGTATAGATCATGATTTGGGGAGTATCAAACTAAAAATTCCTTCTTTTCAAGGTAAAAATGATTTGGAAGTTTATTTGGAGTGGGAAAAAAAGGTGGAGCTAATATTTGATTGCCACAACTACTCTGAGGAGAAAAAGGTAAAACTAACTACTGTTGAATTTACTGATTATGCTATTATTTGGTGGGATCAACTTGTTTTGAGTAGGAGAAGAAATCGTGAAAGGCCTATAAACATTTGGGAGGAGATTAAGGCAATCATGAGGAGGAGATTTGTTCCTAGTCATTATTATAGGGAGCTGCACCAAAGGCTTCAAAGTCTTACACAAGGTTCTAGAAGTGTGGAAGATTACCACAAGGAGATGGAAATAATCATGATTCGAGCCAACATTGAAGAAGAACGAGAGGCCACTATGGCAAGATTTTTACATGGTTTAAATCAAGATATTGCTAATGTGGTTGACTTGCAGCACTATGTTGAGTTGGAAGACATGGTTCACATGGCCATGAAAGTGGAACGACAATTGAAAAAGAAAGGTTCCACTAGAACCAATTTGGGTTCATCTTCCTCATGGAAGTCAAAATGGAGCAAAGATGAAAAGGCTATTTCAAAGCCTAAGATTGAGCCATTCAAGGATCATAAAGAGGGAGGCAACCAAAGCAAAGGTAAATCTGATTCTCAACACTCTAGAAATAGAGATATTAAGTGTTTTAAATGTTTGGGGACATGTCATATTGCATCTCAATGCCCAAATAAGAGAGTAATGATCTTGAGGGATGATGGAGATGTTGAAACCGAGAGTGAATCAGATGATGATCCTATGCCACATTTGGAGGATGCTAATGATGGTGTAGAGTATCCTGTTGATGGTAAATTGATGGTTGTTAGGCATGCTCTCAACGTGCAAGTAAAAGAAGATGCAGAGGCAAAACGTGATAACATCTTTCATACTAGATGCCACATCAAAGATAAGGTATGTAGTATGATAATTGATGGTGGAAGTTGTACTAATGTGGCTAGCACTGGTTTAGTTGAAAAATTGAATTTGAAAACTTTGAAACATCCTAGGCCATATAAGCTACAATGGCTGAAAGATTGTGGGGAAGTCAAAGTAAATAAACAAGTGATGCTTTCATTCTCTATTGGGAGATACAAGGATGAAGTTCTATGTGATGTAGTACCCATGCATGCTGGACACATTCTTTTGGGGCGACCTTGGTAATATGATAGGCGTGTGACACATGATGGTTACTTAAATAGATATTCTTTTGTAATGAATAAAAAGCAAATCACTCTTGCACCATTAACACCTAGGCAAGTGTATGAGGATCAAATGTCAATACAAAAAGAGAGTGATACAAAAAAAGAAAATGAGAGTACAAAAGAAAGAGAGATTGAGAGAAAAACAAGTGAAAAGATAAAAAAAAATATTGTTGAGAGAAAAGAGAGGCAGCAAGTGAACTTGTTTGCAAAAGAGAGCGAGGTTAAGAGGGCTTTCTGTTCAAAACAGCCTATCGTTGTACTTTTGTGCAAAGAGGCTTGTTTACATATAATGAGCTTAATTTTTCTTTGCCTAGTGCTATTGTGACTCTTTTGTAGGACTTTGATGATGTGTTTCCAAATGAAGTCCCTAATGGTTTGCCACCTATTAGGGGAATTGAACATCAAATAGACTTAGTCCCTGGAGCTACCATTCCTAATAGACCCGTATATAAAAGTAACCCTGAGGAGACAAATGAACTTTAAAGGCAAGTTGAAGAACTCTTGGCAAATGGATATGTGAGGGAGAGCATAAGTCCATGTGCGGTACTAGTTTTACTAGTGCCCAAAAAGGATAGCACATGGAGGATGTGCGTTGACTGTCGTGCAATTAATAAAATTGCTGTAAAGTATCGACATCCTATTCCTAGACTTGATGACATGCTTGATGAATTGCATGGTTCTTATGTACTTAGTAAAATTGATCTTAAAAGTGGATATCATCAAATTAGGATTAGAGAGGGAGATGAGTGGAAAACTGCCTTTAAAATAAAATATGATTTATATGAGTGGTTAGTGATGCCATTTGGGTTATCTAATGCACCTAGCACTTTTATGAGGTTAATGAACCATGTTTTGCGTTCTTTTATTGGTAAATTTGTAGTTGTCTATTTTGATGATATTTTGATCTATAACAAAGGCTTAGATGAACACATTGAACATTTGCAAACTGTATTGACTGTTTTAAGGAAGGAAAAAGTATATACTAATTTGAAGAAGTGCTCCTTTTGTACAAATCAGATTGTTTTTCTTAGTTATGTTGTAAGTGCTAAAGGAATTGAGGTTGATGAAGAGAAGGTAAAGGCTATTAAAGAGTGGCCTACACCTAAAAGTGTAAGTGAGGTAAGAAGTTTTCATGGTTTGGCTAGTTTTTATAGAAGATTTGTGAAAGATTTTAGCACTCTTACTGCACCATTGACTGAAATTGTGAAGAAACATGTGGGATTTAAGTGGGCTAGTGAACAAAAAAGGGTATTTAATCTAATTAAGGAGAAATTGGTTTCTGCACCATTACTCGCTTTACCCGATTTTGCTAAAACTTTTGAAATTGAGTGTGATGCTTCATGTATATGTATTGGAGCTGTTTTGATGCAAGAAGGGCGTCTGATTGCTTATTTTAGTGAGAAATTGAGTGGAGCAGCCCTAAACTATCCTACATATGACAAGGAGATGTATGCATTAGTGAGAGCATTAGAAACTTGGCAACACTATCTTCTACCTAAAGAGTTTGTTATACACACTGATCACGCGTCCTTGAAGCATTTGAAAGGGCAGGTAAGTTGCATAAGAGACATGCCAAATGGGTTGAATTTATTGAGCCATTTCCTTATGTGATCAAATACAAACAAGGTAAGGAGAATGTGGTGGCTGATGCATTATCTAGAAGATATGCACTTATCTCTACATTAAATGCAAAGTTGTTAGGATTTGAGTACATTAAAGAATTATATGTTAATGATCCTGATTTTGCTAATGTGTTTAATGCTTGTGAGAAAGTTTCATTCGGTAAGTTCTATAGGCATGATGGGTTCTTATTTAGAGAAAATAAATTATGTGTGCCTAATAGTTCTTTGCGTGAATTGCTTGTGCGTGAAGCTCATGAGGGAGGTTTAATGGGACATTTTGGCATTGCAAAGACTTTAGATGTTTTAAAAGAGCACTTCTTTTGGCCACATATGAAATGTGATGTTGAAAGAATATGTGAGAAGTGTATCACTTGTAAACATGCTAAGTCTAGAGTTTTACCACATGGATTGTATAACCCTTTACCCATACCTAGTGAACCTTGGGTTGATATTTCTATGGACTTTGTTTTGGGTTTACCTAGGTCAAAAAGAGGAAAGGATTCTGTTTTTGTTGTTGTTGATAGGTTTTCAAAGATGGCACATTTCATTCCATGTCACAAAACTGATGATGCAACAAACATAGCTAATTTATTTTTCAAGGAAATAGTCAGATTGCATGGAGTACCAAGGAGCATAGTTTTCAGATCGAGATGCTAAGCTCTTGAGCCACTTTTGGAAAACTTTGTGGGGTAAGTTGGGTACTAAACTTTTGTTTTCTACTACTTGTCATCCACAAACTGATGGACAAGCTAAGGTTGTAAATAGAACTCTGTCTACTTTGTTGCAAGCCATTATTCAAAAGAACTTGAAAACTTGGGAAGAATGTTTGCCACATGTTGAATTTGCTTACAATAGAACTGTCCATTCAGCTACTAAATTTTCACCATTTGAGATTGTATATGGTTTTAATCCATTAACTCCTTTGGATTTATTACCTTTACCTATTGATGAGCGTGCTAGTATGGATGGTAAAAAGAAAGCTGAATTTGTCAAGCAATTGCATGAGAGAACGCGACAACACATAGAAAAGAGAACTGAACAATATGCTACTCAAGCCAACAAAGGACGTAAGCAAGTGGTTTTTCAGCCTGGAGATTGGGTGTGGGTGCATAGGAGAAAGGAGAGGTTCCCAGCACAAAGGCATTCCAAGTTGCTTCCAAGGGGAGATGGTCCATTTCAAGTGGTTGCACGAATCAATGACAATGCCTACAAATTGGATCTTCCTGGTGAGTATAATGTAAGTGCTACTTTTAATGTTTATGATCTTTCTCCTTTCGATGTAGTTGAAGATTCGAGGACGAATCCTTTTGAAGAGAGGGGGAATGATGAGAACCATCAAGGGAATACCATTAAAGCTTCAAGTGATCCTTTGCACATTCATGGAGGCCCAATTACAAGAGCTAAAGCCAAAAAGATGCAAGCTGCATTAAATGGATTAATTAAGAAAATATGGATTGAAAATGCAATTCAAGATGCAAGACATCATGAATTGGGCTTGGAGAGAAGACAAGGCATTGTGGGTATTATTCAAGCTATTGGGCAACCAAATACACAATTTGGATCAAATGCAAAAATGGCAAATTCGGAATAAATCGGGTATTGATTGAGCCAGAATTAATGTGCAAGCTATATACCGTTGGAAAGATAATTAAGTTAGCTTTCCAATGCATTTTACAGAGTTGGATTTGGAGTTCTCTAGAAGGAGTTATGATCAATTTATTACAGCTTATTCAGGCTTGGGAATTCAAACGACTCCTTTGATTATTCAACTTCATTTATTTGTTTTGTGTCAAGTTTATCAATGTATTAGGTAAGTCTATCATTAATAATAGTGGGTTGGTGAAGGTTTTTAAAGAACCCTTTGACAAACCTATACTTGGAGGGTTATTCCAATGTTTCCATTTGTATTTTTAGGCTCTTGGGTTTCTTTTAGGCTATTTAAACTCAGCAACCTTGCTATGTATGATAATTAAGAGATTAATGTTATTTGAATTTGAAAGATTATTCTTTCTTAGGTTCTTTTGAGAACTAGTAAACTTATCAAGAATTTGCATTCTTGTGGCATTCCAAATTTAGACTTATCACTCACCTTCTCATCTATTTCTTGAGTGTGGCGTCAATATCATTCTCTATACCTTTGGTTCATGCTTTTCTTAAGCATTGGGTCAAGGTTTTGTTTATCATAAATCTGTTTAGAACTTTCTTGGGAAGTTGAAACTACAATTTAAGTGTGAGTTTCAAAGTTTAATTGTGGGATTTCGTATCACTTATCAAATGATAGAAACAATAATACTCGTACCTTTGAGTTCAAGTTTTCGTTGACCTTGTTGGCCTGGTTTTTATGCTCCCGCTATGATTCAGAGTCAAATATATGACTACCAGTTAATTAACTCTTGAGCCTGAGCTTTTAGGTTCATCAAGGATGAACCTGTTAGTTTCAAATAAGGCCAGAGCCTTGAAAGTTAAGCTTTCAGCTGCTGAAGCTGTAGGTCAATCATGAATTTAACCTTTTAATTTAATGGCCATAAGAATTGATCAATATAGATTTAATTCCTAAAATTAAATCTGATATTTCATTCTTGCAAAAAGAATATTTGTTTCCTAGCAAGGAAGATCATCGCTTTATTGATATATATGCATGTATTTACAGCTCTGCCAATTTATTCATAGAATAACTGAGAGTTCTATGCATAGTAACTGCGTAAATTGGTAGCATTCCAGGGTCTTGGTATTTTTTTCCCTTCCATGTCCGCGAGCCAATAGGCACCTTTTGATCCAACTCCGATGATCTTATAAGGGCCTTCCCAATTTGGACCTAACTTTCCAGAAATGGATTCTTGGTTGTTGTGGAAGATTTTCTTGAGGACTAAACTTCCCAGATGAAATTTTCTATATTTGACTTTTTTTATCTAAGATCAGCTTGGTTCGTTCATGATATGCTTCTAATCGGATCAATGCTTGCTCTCTCTTTTCTTCTAGCAAATCTAAATTATGGTTGAGCTCTTCTATATTTGACATGGAAATTCCAAACTGTGTTCGAAGTGTTGGCATTCCAATTTCAACTGGGATGATTGCTTCGGACCCATATGCAAGCGAAAATGGTGTTTCCCCGGTAGCTTTCCGTTTTGTAGTTCGATATGCCCATAGTACTCCGGGAAGTTCTTCTACCCAATTGCCTTTTGCAGCTTCCAGTCTTTTCTTTATTCTATTCAAGATCGTCCGATTTGAAATTTCAGCTTGTCCATTTCCCTATGGATATCTTGGAGTAGAGAAACTTTTTTTGATACAAAGCTCTTTGCAAAACTCTGAAACTCGTTTCCCGGTAAATTGTGTGCCATTATCAGAAACTAGAATTCTTGGAATTCCAAAATGACATAAAATATTTTTCCATGTAAAGCTTTTAACTTTTTGTTCTCCAATTTTCGACAAAGGTTCAGCTTCTATCCACTTTGTGAAATAATCTGTGGCCAAAATTAAAAACTATTTTTGTCTTGGTGCAGTTGGAAGAGGTCCTACAATATCTAGCCCCCATTGATAAAAGGGCCATGGACTTCTTACTGGATTTAGATCTTCTGGAGGTTGTCTTGGTATCAAGGCAAAACGTTGACATTTATGACATTTCTTCACATATTTTTTGGCGTCTTCATGCATTTTGGGCCAATAATATCCAGCATTTAAAATCTTGTGAGCTAGAGTTCTTCCACCCAAATGGTTGCCACAAATTCCTTCATGCACTTCGGCCATGACGTATCGAGCTTCTTCAGGAGCTAAACATCTTAAATAAATCCCATTATATGATCGTTTGTAAAGATTTCCTCCTGTTATGGCATAACGGGCCGCCCTTTAGCGAATGTTCCTGGCTACCTTTTTATCATCAGGCAAAATTCCACTTTGAATATATTGAAAGATCACATCCTTCCAGCTTGGAGATTCTGTTGATTGATAAACTTTTTCCTCCACTGAATCTAAACTGGGATTTTGTATATAATCTGTTGTGATTGTGCGTTTAAATGAATACCTTACCATTGATCCTAAATTGGCTAGTGCATCTGCATGGCTATTTTCTCCTCGAGGAATTTGTTCAATGGTACATGCTGGAATTTTTATCATCAAGTCACGAACAACTTTCAAATAAGCTGACATACGAGGTTCTTTAGCTGAATAATTTCCATGGATATGATTGACTATTAATCGTAAGTCACAGAAAACAATCATCTTCTTAATTCCCAGACCAATTGCTAACTTTAATCCTGAAATCATGGCTTCATATTCTGCTTCATTGTTTGATGCTTTGAAACCAAATGTGAGAGCTTGTTCAATCATCATTTTGTCTGGAGTAATAACTATTCCTCTCCGACATTATTGCGATTTGAAGATCCATCGACATACAATTTCCAGATAAATCCATCTTCTTCAATCTTCCCGTTGTTTCGCATTTGACTATCCATTGGCGTAAATTCTGCTATGAAATCAGCCAAAATTTGAGCTTTGATTGCTCTTTGGGGTTGGAAACGGTTATCGTATTGCCCCAATTCCACTGCCCACTTTGAGACTCTTTCGGATAAATTTGGATTATACAGAATAGAGCGCAAGGGAAATTCAGTTACCACAATTATAGTGTGGGCTTGAAAGTAGGGTCTTAGCTTCTTTGATGCTACAATTAATGCTAAGATTAACTTCTCGATTTTCATATACCGTGTTTCTGCTGCAATCAAAGCTTTGCTTACATAAAACACTGGTTTTGAATGTTTGTCTCTTCTCGTATCAGAGCTGCACTAACCGCGTTTGCCGATACTGCGAGATAAAGGAATAAGTCTTCCCCTGTATTTGGTTTCGACAATAACGGTGGTGTCATTAAGCATGTCTTAAGTTGAATAAATGCTTCTTCACAGGACTCGGTCCTCTTAAAATCTTTATTTTTCTTCAAAGTCTGAAAGAAAGGTTGACATTTGTCTGATGCTCGAGAAATAAATCTATTCAACGCAGCAATCCTTCTTGTTAGTGCTTGTACTTCCTTTATGGTCCTTGGTGAATTCATTTTCATAATAGCTTGGATCTGATCTGGATTTACTTCAATTCCTCTTTGACTTACCAAATAACCTAAAAATTTTCCCGATTCAACACCAAAAGTGCATTTTTCTGGATTTAATTTCAAGCCATATGTTTGCAATATAGAGAAAGCTTCTCTTAAATCTTTGACGTGGTCAGATCGATTGAGACTTTTTACCAACATATCATCGATGTAGACTTCCATTGTTCTACCAATAAGTGGCTTAAAAATTTTATTGACTAGCCTTTGATAAGTTGCACCTGCATTTTTTAACCCGAAAGGCATCACTTGATAACAATAAGTTCCCCTTTTAGTAATAAATGAAGTCTTCTCTTGATCTAGTTCTTACATCTGGATCTGATTATAACCTGAATAAGCATCCATGAAGCTCATGAGTTGATGACCTACAGTAGAATCCACAAGTGAATCAATTTTCGGAAGGGGAAAACTATCTTTCGGACAAGCTTTGTTCAAGTAAGTGAAATCAATACAGAATCTCCATTTTCCATTCTTCTTCTTAACCAGCACGACATTTGCCAACCATTCTGGATAATGCACTTCTTTGATAAAATCAAGTTTAATCAATTTTTCTATTTCTGATTCTATGACTTGATTGCGTTCTGGGGCAACATTTCTTTTCTTCTGTTTAACAGGCTTCTTACTTGGGTCAATGTTCAAATGATGACAGATGACTTCAGGTTGTACTCCAGTCATATCTTCGGGTTTCCATGCGAAAACATCTCGATTTATTTGAAGAAGATTTAGAAGTTGATCATTTTCATTTGGTTGCAATAGTGAGCCAATTCGAACAAATTCTTGATTATCTGGATTTATCGGAACAATATTTACTTCTTCCACGGCTGGGTTTCTTGTTGATTCCAGTTCTCTGTTTTGTTTACCCATGTCGTTTGACTGTAATTGCCATTTAGCATTTTGTTTAGCCTGATTCTCAAAATCTGAATCTTTTCTCTTAGTTTCTTTTAATGCAAAAACCGCACATGTCCGAGCTGTAACTTGATCTCCTCTAATTTCCTCTGTCCCATAAATTGTCGGATAACCCAAAACTTGATGATAAGTTGAGGGTACTCTCATTTTATGTATCCATTGTCTTCCTAATATTGCATTGTACGGGGAAGTTGCTTTCACAACGAGAAAGTCAGTTAACAGACTGTATGGCTTAGCAATGACTGGAAGTGTGATAACACCATATGAATATGTTACTGTTCCACTGAAACCTATCAATGGTTGTTCAAACGGTCTGATTTTATCTTGCTCTAAGCGCATTTTTTCGACAGTCGCGTCATAGAGTATATTCACCGAACTCCCATTATCAATCAAAATCCTTCTAACGAGACAATTTCCAATTTTAATTGAAATCACCAATGCATCATCATGTGGGGACTGAATCAGTTTAAGGTCTTGGGGCGAGAAACTAACTTCTGATTGTACATCCAATTTGACATATTTCTTTGAGAATTCTTCAGGAGCTTCAATTTCTCTTTTTTTACAATACACCTGTCTTTCTTTGCTCATGTGTACTTCCAAAGGTAAGGGAGCCGTAATAGTATCAACAATTTCTTCAAGAAATTGTTTTGGTTTTGGGGCTGTTTGTCTTCAACTTTTACAAATTCTTTTAATTGACCCTTGGAAATCAATTCTTCAATGTATTTCTTCAAAGCTTTGCAATCTCTTGTATAATGCCCTCAATCCTTATAGAAGGCACAATATTTTGTGATATCTCTGTTTTGGTTCTTGGCCATTGGTGCTGGTCTCTTTAACCATGGTTCATCTTTTATTTGATGCAAAATTTGTCCAATCGGAATTTTCAGTGGTGTGTACTTCTTTGATTGATCTTTTTCTTCTTTCTTCATTTGACTTAAGGAATCCGTCCATCGGTTTTCTGAAAACCTTTGCTCCCGATTATTGGTTTTGTTAAATTTTGATGCAAGACTCTTCTTTTCTTCTTCTAGAGTTACATACTTTTGTGCCCGAATTAATAGATCCCACATACAATTTGGTTTATTTTTTACCAAAGATTCAAAAAGCGGGTGATTTGATGGAAGTCCGCGCTTAAAAGCCACTATTGCCAGCTGGTCATCACAGTTTTCAACCTTGGCAGATTCTAATCTAAACCTTCGGATATAATCTTTCAATGTCTCTGCATGTCCTATTTGTACTGTAAACAAATAATCTGATCCTTTCTTCATGTCTCGATAGGTTGAATATTGCGCTATAAAGGCTGAACATATCTCCGCAAATGAGTGTATCGAACTTGAGGTAAGTTGTGGTACCAATTTAATGCTGAACCGTCAAGACTGGAGGGGAAGATACGGCACATCAAAGCATCGGGATGCTCATATAAAGCCATTGTCTGCCTGTAATGTCTGACATGGTTGATCGGATCCGACGTCCCATTATAAACTTGAATCTTGGCGCAACGAATTTTCTTGGAAGTTGTATTCCCAAAATTTTTTGGCTAAGAGGGGAATTCGCAGCCTGCAATATCTCATCTTCAAGTCGTAGCATTTCCGAATTGTTGATGCGCTTTACTTTTTTCATCTTCTGTTCTATTAATTTCTCAATATACTTGGAAGAGAGTTTGTTATTCTGCGATGTCTCGGAACTCGATGATGATGACTCATCGCTTTCCGTTGTTGAAGTTGAAATCGGAGATTTGTTTCGACGATTTTGGATTTTCCTTTTCAAGTTCTTCGATGGATTTTCCTGAGTTAATTTTATTTGTTTTCCCTTTGTCAACTCCATCGGATGGGTTACTGATCTTCCATCTGTTCGTTGCAACTTGGCAGGCTCTTCTCGACTTAATTGATTCAACTGTGTCCGAATTTCTTTCATTTGTTGCTCCAGAGTTTCCGTAAGATGCTATTTTAACGAAGTTTCAATATGGATTAAACTCTGATTTTGGAGTGATAACTGTTCTTTGGATGAATCAACCCGAGTTTCTTCCTGGAGAGCTTCTGTCCCGTGTTCCTCTGGGAGTATTGGGTCTCGCGAGGGTTCTGTCATAGTAATTCTTATATCGTGAAAGTTTAAATTTGTGTAAGCTCTGAGAATTGTGCCTTGAGCTTGCTTGAGTTCGACTCTCAACGAAAGCACCAATTGTTGTTGCAAACAAATAAGCTCTGTTTTTTTTTGTTGTTATTTCCACTCTCTGTTTCGGCTTTTCATTGGTTCATTGTCTTCGGTTTCTTTTTTAGTTTTTGGCTGCTTCTTTTTCTTCTAGGTTGCTCGACTTTGAGGCTTCTTTGTAGTTCTATCTCGCGTAGTCTTCCTTTTTCCTCTTGGTCCTGCTCTGTTCTTGTTCTTTAATTCCATTGCTGCCTTGGTTTTCTTGGATTTAATTCTTGTTGCTGCTCTTGCCTGTTATTTGTCGTTGCTGCAAATTGTCTCTCCCCTTTTGCCTTCCTTCGTTGCCTTTTTTATAGATAATTTTATGCTTATCTATTACAAGTGTCAATATAAGTTACACATGCCCTACACTTTGACTCTCCAGCTCACTTGACTTATGTTTTATTGTCCAACACCTGGCTACTCCGCCTTTATACTAGGGGTGGGCAAAATCGGGTTCGGGTCGGGTTCGGGTCAACCCGATCGAGTTTCGGGTTATTCGGGTTGTGCAAACATTGATCCGAATATAACCCGAACTTACAACCCGACCCGATCCGATCCGATATATATTCGGATCGGTTCGGATCGGGTCAAAAATCGGGTTGAATTCGGATTGAATCGGTTCGAATTAAAAATGGATCATATTAAATTCGAGTCAAATTAAACCAATTCGGGTTGATGAAAACGGGTCAATTCAAAACATATATACCAATACACCATGAAAGCTTCAAAATTCAAAACACATAAGGGACTAAGGGAGAAACTCGGGTCGGGTTGGAGCTTGAGCCTTGGAGTAGCAGATCGGCGGCTGGGTTTTCGGCAGCAGATCGGTGGGCGTGCAGCAGTAGCTTGCGCACGGCTAGACGCGCAGCAGTTTCCTCGCGATGGCTAGACGCAGCACGGCGGCAGCAGATCGTGGACGCAGCACGGCGGCAGCAGATCGTGGACGCAGCAGTAGATGGCTGGACGCAAGACGGCAGCAACATGACAACAGCACGACAACAGCAGATCGCTGACGCAGCAGCAGATGGCCGGACTCGCAACACGGCAGCAGCAGATTGCGGGAAGGAGAGAATGTTTTCTTGCTTCTTGAGGGTGGGTTCACGGGTTGGGTGTTGTGATTTTTTTACTCCATACAATATTTACAATAAAGTAACAGGAACTCAAATCAATTCCCAAACATAAATCAGTTCTCAAATAAAAGGGACAACAAAAACCACAAAGAATATGTAATAAAGAACATTTGTTGAATTGAAGGCAGTACTGACATGACATATTTTGCTCTTATACTCTATAGCATAGCCCTAATCATGCTCTGCAATTAACCATCTTTACCGAGTTGTTGCCCGATGACCACGGAGTAAGATAAACTAAGCTTAAGGAAGGAAGCTTCTTGAATTGATAAAGCCCTTTGATGTCCCCTATGGGAGCCTTCTCCTTAAACAACTCTCTATAATACACACAAAAACCCATAATACTCCTCCAAGTAGAAAGAGTGTAAAGAACAAGAGGGATGTTAAGAACGATGAGTAGCTTCTTAACAAAAAGTTGAAGAGGAAAACTGAGGCTAAATAGGAGCAGGTCGATATAAAAGGGAAGGTCGGATGAGGGGAATATGGTCTCTCATCTTCACAGGGATTCTGAGTCTAACCATTGAGGGGAAGATGAGAAATTATCAGCGGAGTTAGAGGGGGAACCTAGGCTATTTGAAGAGGGACACTCTTCCTTTTAAAGTTGGGACCACCCTTTAGGAGCTTTACTTTTCTTTTTTGGCTTTGTGGAGCGTAGTCTTCTATGTGAGTCAAAGGTAGTTTTACTATCCTTTTCGGAGCCTTTTACGAGATCATCCCTAGACTCTCTCTCATTTTCATCCTCATAAGATTCCTTAGAACTATCTTTCTCACTTTCACCACTAAGAGTAGGTAAATGAAATTACCTAGGGGCTATCCAAAACCTTGAAAACTCGCCGCTATCTCTATTGGAATCATCACTATCCTCCAAAAACATACCACTAGCATTTCTCTTCATATCTAATGCAAAATTATCAAACAACAAACTCAACACAACCAACCAAACCACTAGTAAAGAAAAAACAAAGATAAAAAAGGGGGGAGGGAAGGAAACCAAACTTGAGATTAGGTCGTTAATAACAAAGTTGCAGCAACTAGGGGATGAACAATAAGCCTTACAACCGAGATGGCTTTCGTTAAAACATGTGGCCAATAAATGAAGTAAACCCCCCAAAGAGGAAAGAGAAAGAACAACTTTGAAATGTCGAGGATGAACTAAAGTTTTAAGGGAGAAAATTGATAAAATTTGGAAACAAAGTGAAGAAAAGGGAAATGATCATTTTTCTAAAGAAAATCATGTGGCAGAAGGAGTACAACCATGTGTTGGGTGGAGATTTCCTCTTCTGCCGTTTTCTTTTGATCTAACGGTTGGGAGAAATGGCCACTGAATAAATCGTTAGAGGAACATGAAGAAACGGGAAACATTGTAGGTTATAGATCAAATCCAAACACTAGGGATTTACCACCTGTTAGCATGTTAGAAGAAGTGTAACTGGAGGCAGCAAAACGAGTGTGAGAGGAGCAATGAGGGAATGCCATAGGGTGTCACTAAGGATGGCAAAATGTCGGGTCGGGCTCGGGCTTGGCCAAGCCCTACCCGACCCGATCAAAAAAAATTTAAAGCCCAACCCTAAAAAAGTCCGAACACTATTTAGTTAAGGTTGGGTCGAGCCCGGTCCGAATCGGGCCAACATCGGGTCGAGCCCAACCCGACCCTACCGAAATAATTAACCCCAAAATTTCATTCTCATTTTCCACCACCATTTCAACTAATTCGGCAATTACTCAACCATTTCAAACACAATCTAATCCACTTTCCACAACTATTTCAACCCCACACACAAATCAATTCCAAAATCCAACATGAAAAACACACAATGTAATAAAATTAAAAACACACAATGTAATTTCACAACTATTTTACCCATACACAATTTAATTCAAGAACCCAACATAAAAAATAAAAAACTTATGTCTTATATAAATAAAAATACAATGCAATTAAATTAAAAACACACAATATAATTTCACAACCATTTTAGTCATACACAATTCAATTCAACAACACAACATAAAAAAAAACACAATTCAATTCAACAACACAACATAAAAAAAAAAAAAACTCATGTCTTATACAAATAAAAATACATTGCAATTAAATTAAAAACACACAATGTGTGATGTGTGTGATGTTGTGTGCGTGTGTTAACTTGTGTTAGTTTTTTTTTTTTTAAATAGGGTCGGGTCGGGTCGGGCGGGCATTAAGCCCTACCCTAACCCTAAATTTGTTCGGGCCTTAAAATTTTGGCCCTAACCCGACCCTAAACTTAAAAATTCGGGCCAAAACCCTAAATATTAGGGTCGAATCAATCGGGCCAAAAATCAGATCGGGCTAAATTGCCAAGCCTAAGTGTAACGCTAGTTCAATTAAAACCCACTAAGCCTACTCTCAAAATTCAAACGAAAGGCCCATGTGGGCCATGGCTTCAAGTGGGAAAAGTGATGGGAAATTTTCAATAACACCCCCAATGTTTGTTAAAATTTTAAAGTTACTCAAAAAACCAGACCCATCGGGCCTGTTTGGTATTGTTTTTGAATCTGTATTTTCGGAGAATAAAAACGAAAATGAAAATGGTGTTTTTGCAGTTGCTGTATTTCGAATTTAAATATGCGTCTGGTATCATTTTCTGTATCCTATATTTTAAAACTAAAAACAGTAATATGCGTTTGGTAGACACAGTTGAAAATGATAAAAACAGAGAATATGCGTTTGGTAATGCTTTTTTCAAAAACAGTTTTTACTAATCATTTACATTATATTTATAGTCATAAAATAATTATTTAGCTAATACACACAAATACAACAAAATAATTTAACCAAATTTAATATAAAAAATTATATGATAATAAAGTTTAAGAATTAACATTAATTAAAAAAATTTTGACATTGTCATTGTTTTTACACCATATAATTAAGATATATATTACAACACATGATTTAAACAAAATAATTATAAAAAAATACATGATACACATTATGCATTACGTATGTAATCATGCCACATAAAAGCTGCAATTCCATCTCTTGTAGCATTCATCTCTGCAACACTTGCTGGAGATAAATCAATATTAGTAAGTGGCCTACTAGTGTCTCCTTCATCGTTGGTAACCAAATCTTGCACATCAAAGTCCCCAAATAACCTATCACTTGCATTTTCTCGTCGAATAAAATTATGCAAAGCGCAACATGCAATTGGAATTAGACGTTGCTTACGTAAACTATAATTATGCATGTCCCTTAAAATTGAAAATCGCGCTTTTAAAACACCAAAGCATCGCTCAATTACTTTACTCTCGATGTTTTTTGCACAACCTATTAAACTTGGATTTAAGTTGCCCTACATTGAATCTTTTTTGGCATTGTTCTAACAACTCATCACTTATAGTGTTCCAAATTTTCTTAGTGAAAGTTGATGTTTGTAAATCACCCTTTTTAACATGGTCATGTACAATACGAATAAAAACGGTTTCAGTCCGGCTAGACCAATCAGCCTTATCCTCAACATCAACATCATGTGAATCCATATCTTGAAAAATTAGAAAAAATAACACATATCAAATAATGATCAAATTCAACATAACATATACATATTTCAGCAACATGTCATACATTAAAAGCTGAATGGTACCCGAAAAAATAAAAAATAAAACATATATCAAATATTAATCAAATTAAAAACACTGCTATTAAATTTTAAGATATAAACCATACAATTTTCAATACATGCTATTAATCCCCCACTCAATTTCAGTAATGTAATCAGCATAAAGGTTGCATTGCTATGACTTTTTGCATTAATATTGATAACTAAAAGCCTTAACTTGCTTTTTGAACTTGGTTATTTGTTACTCAATGCAGACAGCTTACAACTTGAAGATTTGGGAATCATTTACCACGGAAATACCCACCCATGTATTTGGTATGCTAGTGTAGTGTTTTTGGGAACAATTTTTAGTTAATTGAAGTTCATTTTAAATAAGAGCCATGAGTTTTTTATTTTTTCTAACAATTGCGAAATTATATTACCATAGCATTTTGAGTAATCATTGCATGTCAATTATGAATTATTTATTTTATTTCCCAAAAAAACTCCCCCATGTTCTAACTTCGGTCTCCCGAGTCCCGACCGCAAAAACATAATCCATTTTTGTAGATATAATTTAGTTCTTCAAATTTTCGTAATATAATTTGTGAAATCACCAGAATTTGATAGCATTGTCATAAGTCATAACCCTTTATAATTCTTTAATTTTATTCTAAATATTTAATCTACCATCTCACGTAACCTCATATTTTAATTAGGTTGGGTGTGGGATTAACATAAGCCCAACAACTTTATATAGAAACAAAAAATCAATCTTGATCATCAAAGCTTAAGAAGAACACGTGAAGTAAACAAAATTCCTAAGGAAACAAAAACCCTGAATCTATTTAATTCAAATATTTTAAATAAACCAAATCAGCATAAAGGAATTCCCACAAGAAATTGTTTGTTTTACTAGATTTAATCTCTAAAATAAATGAGGAAAAATTTCATCACATAAATAAATAATTTGTCACTACATATGAACAACCTCAGAAATTTCCAGAATTAAAAATCACTCAAATCATCTCTAAAAAAATTTAGCTCATAAACAAAATAAATACCGGCAAGTGACAGATCTGGGAGAGCAACAATGGTTGGACAAGTGCAGATCCGAGTGAGCAACAACAAAGTAGCAGTAGACGAAGATCCGAGAGAGCAAGTGTAGATCCGAGAGAGCAAAGGCGAAGTAGCAGCGGTTACGGCGGAGAAAGAGCAGCGGCAGTGGCTAGCACACCAAGAGCGACCAAGAGAGAGATTTGCTGCAACTGGATTGAGAAAATGGAGGGGAAAGAGGGCTGCAGTGAACTGGATTGAGAGTGAGGGCTGCAGTGAAGAGAAAAGTGAGGGCTGAAGAGGGTCACGATTTTTTTGTTGTTTTTTAATTCATTTTTAAGTTTAGTTTGTAAAATTTAGAGAACATGTTTAAGTTGTTTTCAGTTGTATAGTTATAATAATAAATCCGGATTTTGTGTTTTGTAATTTATTTTGTAAAACAAAACCACCAAACATGTTTTATGTGTGTATTATAAAAATGAAAACGAAAACAAGCCTTGCAAAACGG
The DNA here is from genome assembly GCF_022201045.2 of Citrus sinensis. Classification (NCBI taxonomy): domain Eukaryota; kingdom Viridiplantae; phylum Streptophyta; class Magnoliopsida; order Sapindales; family Rutaceae; genus Citrus; species Citrus sinensis. The sequence goes on from NC_068563.1 coordinate 15,660,633, forward strand.
TACCAAACGGGGCCTTCAATTTTCTCCATATTCAGAATTCAGAAACAGCCTTGCCACATGTCAGCATTCGACAATTTCTTCTTAGAGTTTCTTGTGATCTATTTTTTTTTTTCAACACAAAAAAACTAAGGGATCTTGTTTGGAGGAATTGTGGGTACAAATGTGGACCAATAGTGTGATGACACATACAAAATGAGTCAAACAAGTAAAGTCAAGATTGTTTGATCAAAGCATCAAGATAGCTCAAGGAAAGTTGGGAGATAAACTCCTTAAAGGGAAGAACAACCCAGGCAAAACACGTAATATTGAGGGGCATAATCGGAACCCAAATTCTTGGTGGTTGAAAACGCGCGTGAATGGTGCAAGCAATCATTTGTAAAATCAAAATATCCCTCATTTTGTTGAATACAAGAAACTAATAAAATGACAGATTCTTAAGGGACACGGCTACCATGCAGCGCATAAAATCCCTGTATGGTGCAGGGGCTGCCTTTGAGCCGTTGGATTCAGCTTGTTTGAATCCAAGGGTTGTAGTTTTAATTAAAAAAAAGAGAAAAAATGAATAAAAGCAGAAAAAAATAAGGCAACCAGTTAAAGGGGGTAGCTACAGTACATAAAAAATTACCGCTGGATTGAATAGAGTGGATCCAATGGTTGAGATTTGTTTAATTATTAAATGATTAAAAAACTTTGAAAGAACAAATCTATAAATAGGGATGTCAAAAATTCCCACGGGGATGGGTATTTTTGGGGATTTTTTTTATTCGGGGAGGGTATGGAGATAATTTTATACCCAATTTTTTATTCGGGAAGGGGATGGAGAAATTTTTTTACTCAATTTCTTATTCGGGGAGGGGACGGGAATGAGGTGGAATCCACATCCCCTACCCATTTCCCCATTTTAATTTTTAATTTTTTAAAATTACTAGTAAATAAATAATAAAATTTAAATTATAAAATTATAAATATTGGTAAAAATAAAAAATATCGAAATATTTATATTATTAAACTTTTAGGTCTAATTAACTAATTAAAGTCCTAAATTTTTATTTAGGACATTAAAAAGATCGAATAGATTCTATTAGCTAAATATTTTTTTTTATTTTAATATTCTTTAAATATTTTAAACTTAAATCTATTTTTTATTTATTTTTAGGTGTTATAATTACCCACAGCGAATCACAATTTTAATATCTAATCTAATCTAATCTAATCTAATCTAATATTTACTTTTGATTTGCTCCAATTTAACTATTGTGTTGTAAAAGGAATAGTCCACATTTATAAAGTGCCCACGCCACCATTGAAAAAGTTAATTTTGAATCTAAATTCGATTTTATTTGTAACAATTTTGTATTAAACTATTAATTTGTTTATGATAGTTTGTAAAAGAAGTTTATATTCTTTACATGTTGCGTTACTTACTAATTTAATATATGTGACTTTTGTAATGATATTAATATAAGATATATTTCGAACTTTACTTTTATTTGAATTTTTTATTTTAATATGATTAACTCAAAAATAAAAAAATGTATTAATTATTCGGAGATCGAGGATCCTCGGAGATCCCCTGTTATTATTCGAAGAAGAGATAAAAATTCTCTCAAGTAATTCTTACGAGAACAAAAAAAAGACATAGACATACATAAAATATCAGGGATAAATACGAAGAGATCGGTCACCTCCCCTCCCCATTGCCATCCCTACCTATAAAATTGAAATAAACAAAAAAAAAAAAACCCCACCACTCACTCACTTACCTCACGCACGCCAAACTCCTCACCACTCCCTCACCACACGCCTCATCACGGCCATCAACGGCGACGACTGAAGGAGTTCCTAGGCAACGATCAACGGCGGCACAAGGACGGGCTGATCTCCACCGTCGGCAACGATCAACGAAGGCAGAAGGACGGGCTGATCTTCTTCGTTGACAAGGATCAACGGCGGCACAAGCACAACGCCCTCAGCCCCTTCAGGAATACATGCAACAGTTTATAAAATTTTGTTTCCCGTAAGTACTGTGATGGGTTTTGTTTGGTTTGTGAGAAAAGTGAGGAAATTTTAAGAAAAAATGTTTTTTGTTTTTAGGGTTTATGTTGGTTTTGATGATGAGTACAAGTTTGTTTGGTTGCTGAGAAAGTGAAGATAAGAAAAAAAAAAGTTTTCTGTAGTTTTAGATTTTGATTTTCAGGAAAAACTAATTAAAATTTCTAATTTTTAGGACAGCTTTTATTTTCTCTTGATCCCAGTAATGAAAGTAGTTGCTATTTTAAATTCATTTAAAATTATTTTCCTGCCTTTATACGACTTCTTTTTTTTGGAAAAAAAAGGGGTCAATGATTTGGCTTTTATTTGCAGTGAATTTGGTGTGTGTTGTTAATTTTGTGGCGCATAGGTTGTTGTGGCATATGCAATTAGGCATGTGGCTGCTGCAGTGAGTATGGCCAAGGTTGCAATTTCAGTGTTTTGGTTTCAACGCTTCTTCTGGATCAGACATTTCTTTTGCCAGTTTATATGTCCCTTGTTCCAATGATTTTGGTTGTGCTCTTACTGCTGTGACCAAGCTAAAGTTAAACATGACTGGTAATCAGAATTTTCCTTTATTTCTGGAAACTGAAGCAGCAGTGTATATGATATATTGTTATCTAGTAAACTTGGTATCAATGATTCTTGTATAATTCTTTGTTCCTTGCTTTCAATTAGAGATGTGAACTAAATTATTAATTTGGGAACCATTTATCGTTTTTTTCCCCTTTTTATTTGATTCTTTAGTTTTGTTTGTTGGTTTCCACAAAACCTTTTTATTTCCTCAATTTTGCCATCTTTCTTTGCATGAGCTGCATATGATCATTTGAGTAAAATTATAATAACATTTTTTAATGCGAACTTTTTATTGTTCATAAGTAATATGTATATTGGAATGGGAACTAGGAATAGTGTGTTTAAAGTCCTGAACTGTTTTTGCCATTTTGATTTTGATGTAAAGTAATTTTCATAGTTTTAAGGGAATAGATTTAGGTTAATATTGATTGTAACTAGATAAGTCCTTTTATGTAATAAGTTTGGAGCATTGGTTTTGTAAATTCAATGTAATGGCTTAAAAAAGGCTATTAAATTGGCTTAGGTTGCCACGAGCTATAACTAAATCAGAAACATAATACATTTTACTTCTACAAAATTAGTTCATTCTTGGTATGGAGGATTAAAATTTGTACAATGATAAATAAAATCAATGTTGTCCTTATCTAATACACGCTTTGATTTAGAAATAGCATATTACAACATGCATGTTAACTGTTCGATAAAATGCCTATTAAAATTCTCAGACCTATTTCAAGCTCAAGTATTGCATGTCCCTTAAGATAATGACATTTTCATTGTTTTATATTGCAGATTTGAGATTTTTTGGGTGCCTATATAACAAGTTAACAATGGCGGCTTAATAGTTTAAAAGGGAAGGTAATCTCTCTTCATATCTTCTCGAGGATTCTTCTTTATGTATTTCAATTATGTCTTACATATGTATTAAATAGAGGTTTTGATTAAAAGCTTTTTGTTTTCAAAATTAAATTTCTTATTAAGGGGTTGATTTTTAGCTAAATTGTGATTGCTTGCTGAGAAATTGGATTGTGTCATGAGATTTTGTACTCTATTGGTTTATTTTTTTGAGTTGTTTGGATTCTGATTGAGTGGAATTTGCCATAAATTTGTCAATATTATGCCATGTACTGAAATGATGTAAAGCATGAGCTTCAAAGTTTACTCTATTTTTTTAATTTTTAATTGCTTATTTATTAATTGCATAATTTGTTTTCAAATGAGCTTATGTTTATTAGAAAAAAAAAGGGCCAGATTGTTTTTGAGTATAAATGTGAAGTGATGCCCAAATTTTGGAATAAGTTTGTGAAGAATCTGGAGTTGAGAGTTAAAGACAAGTGGATAAAAAATGATGTCTTGAAAAGGTCACTTAGTGTTTTTGTTATAGTGACTTATCTTTGAGTTGTTTTATTGCAAATACTGAATACTAGAGTTCTTGGAGCGATTATGATGATGCAAGTATCTAATAGATGGTTGAACATTCTTTGGTCAATATAAATTCACTTTAGCATGACTTAAGGCTAAAAGAAATGATAAAAAATTGGTGATTATGATGATTTAAGTATCTAATAAATAGTTGAATACAATCATTAAATGGAAAATTGCTCTATTTTCTCCAGGGGTAAAGGTTTCCAATAACTCAGCAAACCCATTTCTCTATTTGTGCTTTTCTTTGGAGCTCTCCTTGGACAGGACTCGATAACTATTGCAAAACTTGCTGCTGTTTTTATAAGCATGGATGGTGTTGCCATGACGACAATTGGAAAAACTTGGGCAGTGGATGAATTTCTTAGTGCCTCTGAAGAAGATAAATATGTTGTTAATAAGTTGTGCTGAGCTTTTACTTTAAAACTACTTACCTTTCTTCCTCTTTTTATTTGCCGTAAATTTATGCAATATATCAATCTACTTTTTTCCGGAGATGGTACTTGTAATAAGATTGTATGATGCACTTAGTGTAATGTACTAGATTTTGGTGGATTTTTATAATATGTAGAAACTATTATGTTTGATATAGGAATAGTTAATTTGATTTATTTTCATTAAATTGTGTTTCCTATAATTACTAAAAAAATAAATTGATTAAATTGATTTAGCGGATGGGAAAATAAGCCTATAAATTTGTGTGGGAATTAATAGAATTAAAAATGGTTGCAAGGTTATTTATAGTGGAGATTTTGGCTATAAAAAGCGCCAGTAGAATATAAGAGCTCTTCCGAATTTATTTGTGAGGCCACTTATTGCAACCATTAGTATTTTACTCATTTTTAGTTTTTTTTATCAAACTTAATAGTTAAGTCATATTTTGCTTTAGCACACTTATTTCTTCACTTTAATGGTTCACTTTCACAAATTTCATTCAAATGTGAAAATTTTCAATTTCCACTACAACTTAGTTGAAAGTCATTCATTGGGTTTAGTACTTTTTCAAGTCTTAATCAACAAATTGAAGGCATACATTGCTTAATTAGAATTTCAATAATAATTACAAAAATTAAAATAATTAGGATTATTGATATAATAATTAACAACCAAAAACTAAATATTTATATATTCAATAATACTTTTCTTTAATAAAAAGCGAGTGTTATATTTTAAAGATTAAAATTAAATATATAACACACTAAGAGGCTTTAATAGTTCTCCAACCAAATGAAAGATTTAAAACATTTAAAAGTAAATTCGGATTGGAATATTATTATTTTGTTGGTTACCTTTATTCATAATACAAATACTTCGAAAGTGATTATATTTATAAAAAAATTAGAAGAAAAATGTTAACAAAAAATATTATTGAATGTCTAAAACGAACACTTGTAGTCTAAGGTATGACCATTGAAAGATTAATATCGGTGCACGAAATTCAAGTGAAACGGTTAGATTTAAGACTAAATAAATAGTATTCGTACAATGAGTGTTGTTAAATCCCTTAATATTCTTCTAATGCTTATGTTAAAGTCACTTTACAAAATGGTGGATTAAAAATATTTGGGTGTTTGGAAAATAATTATCTACAACATTGAATAGTAAATTTTAAACACATTACTTAAAATATGTAACAATGAGTACCTCCGTAACAATGAATATAAACATCAAATATGAAACTCCGAATTTGAAACATAAAACATGAACCATAAACATGAAACAGGGGCAAAATGGAAAAATTTTAAGGTATTTAAAAATTATTACATAAAACATTGAACAATAAATATGAAACACGTTACTTAAAATATGCAACAACAAATATAAAATATGAGTACCTCTGTAACAGTGAACATGAAACATAAAATATGAAACATAGAACAGCAAACATGAAACACAGAACGTAAACATGAAACACAGAACGTAAACATGAAACGGGGTCAAAAAAGAAAAATTTCAGGGTATTTAAAAAATTATTACATGAAACATTGTACAACCAACGTTAAACAGATCACTTAAAATATGCAATAACGAACATAAAATATAAGTACCTTCATAACATGGACCATGAAACATAAAATATGAAACATAGGACAACAAACATGAAACATAGAACGTAAACATGAAACGAGGGCAAAAAAGAAAAATTTCGGGGTATTTGAAAAATCAGTACATGAAATATTGCACAACTAACATGAAACAGATCACTTAAAATATGCAACAACGAACATAAAATATGAGTACCTCCGTAACAATGAACATGAAACATAGAACAACAAACATGAAACATAGAACGTAAACATGAAACATGGGCCAAAAAGAAAAATTTCGGGGTATTTGAAAAATTAGTATATGAAACATTGCACAACCAACATGAAACAGATCACTTAAAATATGCAACAACAAACATAAAATATGAGTCCCTCTGTAACAGTGAATATGAAACATAAAACATGAAATATAAAACATCAAACATGAAACATAGAACGTAAACATGAAATGGGGGCAAAAAAGAAAAATTTTGGGATATTTAAAAAATCAGTACATGAAACATTGCACAACTAACATGCAACAGATCACTTAAAATATGCTATAACGAACATAAAATATGAGTACCTCTCTAACAGTCAACATAAAATATAAAACATGAAACATAGAACAGCAAACATGAAACTTGAACGTAAACATGAAATGGGGGCAAAAAAGAAAAATTTCGGGGTATTTGAAAAATCAGTACATGAAACATTGCACAACCAACATAAAACATATCACTTAAAATATGCAACAACAAACATAAAATATAAGTACCTCCGTAATAGTGAAAATAAAACATAAAATATGAAACATAGAATATCAAACATGAAACTTGAACGTAAACATGAAACGGGGGAAAAAAATAAAAATCTTGTGGTATTTGGAAAATCAGTACATGAAGCATAAAACATAAAATATGAAACTTAAAATGTTAAACATGAGATAAATTTCGTAGAAAATGAATAAAACTTTTGTCTTTTTGTTAACACACATTTTATTTTATTTTTAAAAATATTTATAATAAAAAATATTTTTTCCATTTTTACTTTACTGGTCCTTTTCTACTTCTTCTTATTATTATTTTTTAAATATTATTCGTTTTAAATATTTTTTATTTTAATTTTTTAAATAAAAAATACATTTTAATGGCAGCAACCGATTGGAAAACCGGTTGCTGCCAGTCATAAAAGTTGTTTGGCTGCCAGATGGCAGCCAAACAACAAAGGGGTCAATAAATTGAGGAAAATTTACAAAAATAGCCATAAAAATTAGGCATTTTTCAACTTTAACCCCTCAAAGTTTTTTCTTTCAACATTAGCCAAAATCACCAAATTGTGGACGAAATTACCCTCCTCATTCTCACGTTTCCCTCAAGCAAATTCCTCCCCCTCTCACCAAAATCTCATAACCGGAAGTTGTATAGATCGTCGGCGGCGGCGTAGATCGGCAGCGGAGGAAGTTGTCGGCAGCTGAAAGAAGCTAAACCACGTTTAAAAACTTTGGAGATCTCCAAAATCAAAGAAAAAAATTGAAAACCCTAGGTGAGTTGTTATTGTCGTTCTTGTTCTTGTTGTTGTTGTTGTTGATGTTCTTGCTATTGTTGTTGTTGTTTGGGTTGTTGTTGTTGTTGTTGTTTGGGATGTTGTTGTTGTTGGTGGTGTTTAATGGCGGTGGTGGGTGAGATGCATGTGGGAATGGGAAGGGAAGAGAAAGAGAAGAGAAAGGGAAGGGGAAGTAAAGGCACGCATCTCGCGTGCGACAGGCGCTACGTCGTGCGTGAGATGCGCATGCCGCTCGCGCGAGTTGCGCGCAGGCTCGCCGAGGGAAGCCAAGCCCGTGTGAGTTGCGCGCAGGCTGGCACGCAGCTGCCTCGCGCGAGCTTGGCTTCCCTCGCGCGCCTGTCGCACCAAGAGGCAGTACCTCTTGGTGCCTGTACCACCAATAGGTGCTGCCTCTTGGTGCGACGGGCACCCCGTGTGACTCAGAATGGTTTCTCAATGCGAACCTTTTCTGGAATCTAGGACTTTGTCAAACTCTCTGCAGTTGCTGGGGTCATGCTCTGGTACATATGTCTTTTAATACTTTAAAGATTCAATTTCTGTACTAGAGGATTTCAAACCACAGAATCATTTTATGTTTTGATCTTGTTGCATTACAGTCTGGAAAATTGGCACTGTAGAATACTGATAATGATGACTGGGTATTTAAAGAATGCCACTTTAGCTGTGGATGCTTTGTCATGAGTCTGGTATGTGCATCATCTTTTTTCTTTTTTTGGGTATATAGATTAATTAAATTATAATGTACGTGTACTACACGGTTAATTAATTAACTATTTTCTAATTTCTTTATCCTTCTCTGCTTGTACGAAATTGTAGTATGAGTATCAGTGGATGGCAGATGCTGATTCCTATTGCTCGCTTTGCTGCTACAGAGTACAAATTTTGGACTCAAACAAATCTTTCTTTCCGATTTTACTAATTAACAGTTATTGATCCACTGATTTCATTTTCTTTTATAAGTTTCCTTGTACTAATTTTGCGGAGTTTGGATATAGCTAATGAGCTAAGAGCTGGGAATGGTAAGGCTGCAAAATTTGCAACCAAAGTGACATTTATTTCATTAAAATTTGCAAACAAAATTTGTTTCCCATGAATGAAAAATTATGATTTTTTTAAATTTATTTCATTTTGCATATAAAGATAACATAAATTAAAGCGACATTTTTTTATCTATAAAACTTCATACACCCTTGCCATAAATTGCTCAAACATACAATCTTTTCGAACTAAAAATGTTGTATTCTTCGCATTCACGTACTCCGTATGCCCATCTGCTAACGTCTCCCACCAACCGTCGTAACATAATTGAAGTACAATGGAATCCATTAAACTTAAAAAAAAAACAAAAGAGATAAGATTTCACGCTACAAAACCTAGTAAAAATGAATATGCAGTAATTTATGTGGATGAAATGAAGTATATAATTTTGGATTTACTTCGTCTCATCATAAGCTTCGAAACGATATATTATACGCCTAAAACGGACACATGTAACCCAAGTTATTACTTTCGGAAAATAACTCAAATTTAGTGAGACAGGCAGTGGGACAAGTGCCTATCTCACATAAAACCAGCAGATTTATGTGAGACAGGCGCCTGTCCCACTTGCCTGTCTCACATAAAACCAGTGGTAACAAGTGAGACAGCCGCCTGTCTCACTTGCCTGTCGCACATATTTTGGTGAGACAGGCAAGTGGGACAGGTGCCTGTCTCACATAAATCTGCTGGTTTTATGTGAGACAGGTGCCTGTCTCACTTGTTCTGGGCTTCTGTTTTACTCGATTTTTCAGGGGTTTCAATGATTGATTTTCATTTCTTAACTCAAACTAACTATTTTAACAAGTCACATTGTTTTGTTAATGAAAAATAACAACATTTGTAATAAAAACTCACTTCAAGTTCGAACTCAAATGATAAAATCAATAGATTAAAAGTTTAGGTTATGGTAAGAGTATAAACTAACCTTAAGAAGCTCTCCAATTGTTAATTATATCTTCAATTATGTAATGCTTGTTTGATGAAATTTGTTAATTTATTGAGAGTGATGGAGTTTGTTGAGTGATGAAGTTTGTTAAGTTGAAAAGAGAAAAATGGTGGAAGTGCTGGAATTGAAAAGGGAATAGTGGCATGTTTTTGTAAATTTGATGAAAGTGATAAGGGTAATGTAGTCCAAAAATAGGGTGTTTGGCTAGTTATGATAGAAAAAACTTTGAGGGGTTAAAGTTGAAAAGTGCCTAATTTTTTTGGCTATTTTTGTAAATTTCCCATAAATTGACCCCCTCTACGATACAGGGACTCAAAGTGCCTGTATCATAGCCGTGTCCATTCTTAAGATGAGCAATGAGGGACTGCCACCTTAGCTTTCCTCTACAGGTGATCCGAAAGGTAATAGGACAATAAGCATGAGAGATTGCCATGTGTATAAAGCAAGAGGCAAACGGGTGACTGGTTGTTCATTTCCCTCCAATTTTGAAATGTGTCACCATCTTAGGACCATAAGTATAATTACCAAAATGTCCTCACCTTAGGAAGGGCAGCCAATCAATAAGCTCCATGTGTCCGAAATTACTAGATTCAAAATAGATAGCAAGCTCTCCACTCTTTCTCACTTCGATTCAACAACATCCACTACTAGAAAAATGGGCTACCATGACAGAGAATATTTATCATCTGACCCCCCTTATGACAAAGTTTCCATCTGTCATTGTAGCCCCTCTCATAAATCTGTGACAACATTTTATCCATCACATGTTCCTATGACAGTGTATATCCATCACACATATGTCATGAACCAAGTGATGTTCATTTTGCAAAGCTTTCGAGAATTAATTGAAAATTTTAGCAGGTAATTTAAATTATTTTAAATTTGGTGGGTTTCTTCAAAATATGTCATATATTAATGATTCACATTCTCTATCAAGAGATTTAAGGTAAGGTTTAAAAAAATAAAATTATTATTTTCAATTTTGAAATTATATTAATACTAATTAAAATTATTTAAATTCCAGAATTTTGAAATAGAAATAGCAAAAGCCACATTTTAAAACTTGAATTCACAAAAATAAAATTACATTCAAATTCATAAAACTATCTAATACCAAATAGCACCATACACTAAAAATTTCAATCACTTGAAACTTCCAACAAATAGCATCATCAAAATACATCGTATAACATATCTCATAAATCCTTTACAAAATCCAATCATCAGCCTATCACTAGAAAAACAATTAATCCATAAAAAACACTGATCTTAAATTCCCGAAAGCCACTAACATCACCTGAAAATATAGATTAACCAAAAAAATACAGACTAACATGTTGATCACATACAATTAATCAAATTCACAATAAAGTTCACCAGTGTGTAATTGATTTAGTAAGCTTTGATACCAAAGGAAAAATGAGGATAAATAGCTCGAGGAAAAAAAATCACATTTGACAATTGACATAATGAAGCAGTAAGCCTCACGGGTTGTAAAAGAGAAATAGGAAAGGGAAAATAAGGGACATCTTCAATGCATGTAGTTTATATTAACCTTTTTTTTTTTGTTCCTAAAGATGTATTAAGAGGAAAAAGGATATCCATTCAATGCCTGCATCTCCTATTTGTTAATCTAATTATTCTCCTATTCCTATTGGTTAATAAGAGATTCAATAAGATTTTAATTTAACAATATAGCAGTGACAATTAACTAGGTCTTCATTAAGAGTTGTTGAATTAGAAAAGATTTAAGTATAAACAAACTATTGTGCAACATAATACATACTGAAGAGAAATATCGAACCAAGTGCAATGCCAAATACAAGAAAAGAGAATTTTTAGTCTAGCCTTCTATAGATTTCAATTCTGAATTTCTTTATGCACCAAACTGAGTATATTTCAAAGACTACAAATCAATTAATGCAAAACACCTAAAAACATAACAACTTTCCATACATAATTAAACAAAATCCACCAAAATCAAGCTAATAAAAAGAAAGGTAAAAGTTCTAAAAATCCAAAAGAGGAAATATCAGAAAATTTTGGAATCACCAGAATCTCCCCATTCTATCAACCTTAATGTCATGCTTGTAGGCTTGTGAACACTGACCCTATCCAACTCAAAGAAAGAAGACGCAAGCTTAGTATTCTCATCAGGATTACATCACATTAGCATTTGAGATATTTTTACTTTAATGTTTCAAAGAGAAGAATTTTTGATAAAGCAAGATTTTCAACAAATATGTTAAAAGGAATGCTCATTGTCCGAGGATTTAAAAGGATGCTGAGTATAAGTTTGTTTACAATTTATTTTTTATTTTTCTTTTTTCTTGTTAAAGTACGATAAACTGAAAAATACAAGTATACCTTGATTTTAAAAATCAACCAAGACAAGAAAATAGAATGAACAACTATTCTTATAGGCAATGAATGGAAAACCTCTAAATATAGTCATTGGTTTAGTATGGACAGTTGGAACCATAAATAGTGGATAAGTTTCTAATGAAAATAATAAAATCCATCATCTATATAAGTTGAGAAAAAATAAATTTCATGTCAAAGATCTAAAAAAATTGAAGGAAACCTGATAGTAAACAAATATTCAGTCTATAATAGTATGAATAATAAAAACATTATTGTCAACTTGAAACATAAAGTTGCTTTGTGTTTTTGCCAGCTAGTCCTATTGTTTTTAGCAAAACAACAAACCTTAGCATTTTAATCGGTAACAAATCAGAACCAACATAAAAATAAAATTAGAAAAGATATAGAGATGTATTCTACCATTGTGCAATGCTGGTATCGTCACCGTCTATTCAATAAAAGATCAATGACCCCCTTAGACAGGAACATAACTCAAGTGATAGGAAAAAGAAAATTAAATAGTTGTCGTGAGCTATCTTAAACTTATGCAATCAAATATTTCAAAGACGATGCTAAAACAAACCAATGTAAAAACATTATTACCTTGAACCATTATCACCAAAGCCGTGAAGCCAAACCACAATGGCTTGCTGTCTACCTTTGTCTGACTACATAGGTCCTTCTGAACTGATCTAGTGTTTTTCTAACAGTTTTAACCCCTAAAAAGAAGTCATCACAAAATTCAATAATCAAGATTAATGATGAAGAATTTCACATACGTAACAAAGAATTTCATAATGTAAGTTTTTTTAATAAACCTCAACAAAGCTTTGTCAAGAGAAAACATAAATTAAAAAACGATAGAGTATAAAATAAATAGGGGAGAATAGAACCGCTAAACCCCTTTACAGCAAGTATCAAAATGAACTAAATAACAACGGCACATGTTAGCTATAACGATAATAGAGGTTCTTTAAAGATTTTTTTTTTTTTAAGAAAGCCACGAGTCTTAGGAGGGCCAGTAGTTCTTAGAGAAGAGCCCAAGTTTTCCAAAGTTACTGTACTAAATACACAATAGGCTTAATCAAATTTTATTGGAAGAATTATTGTATAAAACCATTGCAATTAACCCCAAATTACAACCAACCAAGCCCTAGTAATTTAATTGAGAGTTAATTTCCCTTTATTATTACTAAATATATGAAAAATCCAATTGATGAACAAAAGAATAGAGAAGAATGAAATTTATTTACCTTCATCGACCGGAGCGATAATGAGGGTTTCTTAAAAAACGATCGGCGAGTTTGACGGATTACTCAATAGCAAAGGATTTAGGGTTTGGAGGAGAACAACAACTTCTACATGGCAAATAACAACGATTTCGAAGGATTAAGGGTGTATTTTCGTCTTCTTTATTCGTGAGGGAAGAGCCTCAAATTTTGACTTAGGGTTTTTATTTTGGATTTCTCACTTGCAGCGAGGAATTTGATCTATTAAAGTTGTGCAACACTTGGAAATTATTTTAGTTAAGTGTCTAGCTCATAAACGACGTAGTTTCCTCTTTGTAAATTCTATTTTGATTTTAGTTTAATTAAAAGCTTTCAATTGTTGTAATAAATTAATGAATTGACGTCATTCTATTTTGTTGAAACGACGTCACTTTTGTGAACAACTTAATAATAAATTAAAAATAAATTGAAAATGAATAAAATATATTATTTTTTTATTATAGCTTGTGATAGAAATTTAGTTTGTCACATAAGTATCATGTAGTTGTGATAGATAAAAGCTTTGACAAATATCTATCATACATTCTTGATAAATAACTAATTTTCTATTATCTATCACAAAACATCTGTCATAGTAAGTCATTTTTCTAGTGGTGATCACTACTTTTCATCAAATTCCTTTCCGGACATATTGGAAGAAAGGTAAATGATTAGGGCTTGAGCCACTAGCTCGAAAATCTTTATTCTATGGTGGCACATTATGAACCAATGCCATGGTTGCTTTTTTTTTTTTCCTCATTAGCCTTGGTGTGTTAGTGTTGGACACTTCCTAATTCAACTTCTTATTATGTGGTTCACTATCCTCGTTACAGATCTCATTAATTAAGGCCTTTCTAATCTTTGCAAGGGTGTGTTTGGCAACTAACATTTTTCCTATAAAAGCAACATAATGCAAAAAGTGAAATTAAACAAACATTGACATAACACAACAAAAGATCATTACATAATGTTAAAAAAAAAGGTAAATTTTACCTTGTCCTTTCTTATTCGTTTCTTCTTGAGTAACATGAGAAATGAGACCGACACTAAGAAACCTATTAGGTATCCACAGTAGTTTTCGATCATGTACATGTAACAATTCATGATCAATTCTAGCACCCAATTTATCATTTACTTTAAATTTCCTCTTCGAAGTAAGTGCAAAACAAAGCATAGTTAGTTTGTTATCATATTTTGACAACATTATGAATACAACTTTCTATACTTAACATCTTAAACTGAACATTAACTTTAAACCAACCTCTTTTAGGTCTACGTCTCTGCCCCAATTACCACCTGCCACAAAATATCTATTTTTCCAACCTCTACATGTGCACGAAAAGCCTATTATTAGACTTGGACATAAAGTAATAGCATCCTTTATGACCTACCTAATGTGTATTACGCTATTCCAAATGCAACCTCCAAATGTGCACGGAAAGCTTATTCTTAGAATTGGACATAAAGTAATACCATCCTTTATAACCTACCTCATGACTATTACGCTATTCCAAATGCGTAAATTCCTTAAAAGTAGGCTCATATTTGTTTTTATCAACCCAACCAACATACATACAACCTAAAATCCTCTATCTATTTAGGTCAACCTAGCCCAATATCTCAGTAAAATAAGGTTGGATTGGCAACCTGAAGCCAAATTTAAACATCTCTATGTATATTGTAGTTTCCCCATCATCTAATTTGGTTCTCATCTCATTATCCTTTAATAACCTAAGGGAAATATCTTTTGAAATTTGGTATTTTTCTGTTGATCTGTCATGGTCTCCTTGATTTGTATCAAGTTCCAATTTGTTCATAGTATATTCTTCATGTTCATCTTCATTAGTTATATATTATGCACCATTGGATTCTCTGCCTATGTTCCTCATTCTCTCCAGTTACTTTCTCACTTATTGTTTCCTCGAACTTACTCCTTGCTACACTATAATTATTATTTCCTCGAACTCACTATTTGCTACTCTATATTTGATTCGACATCAGCACCTCCCCTAATCTCCCTATTCCTATTCACGCCTGATTAACTTTAGTAAACCCATCTAACACGTCTCGATCCACATTTTGAGAATCACTACGAAAGGAATCATCCTTGCCCTTAAACTCCACTGAAGCCTACTCAAGACCCACAGTTAAACCTTAGCTTTCTATTTAATCACCAATATGCAACACATGAACAAAGTAAATTGACAGCAACCTCCATCTCAGTACTACACGAATTTATTCATCAGTGGTGGCATACAAATAAGACTAGAGCTACAATCTCAAGACCAAGCAAACTTTAGACTCACAAATGCAAGAACACAAACAAAAAAGATAGAGCTCGAGGTAAATCACTATAGTTTTGCGAGCCTGAGTGGGTTCAAGTTCCTTTTTCTTGAAAAAATGAAGGACAACTTTCAATACTATTGAGAAGCGGTGGAAATGGGAGTGAAATACTCAAAGAAAATGAGTCCAGTTACTATTTGGTTTAAAAGAAAGACTCATCAAGAGATTCGTTTGTGAATGGAATCCAACTACTATTCAATGAGCAAAGATTTGTGACGAAAAGCTACAGATTAAAGTCCACTCAGTATTGTTTTAGAAAAACTCAATTTGGCATATGAAGAGGAGGAACAAGCCAAAGTAGCTGATTTGAAATGGAATAGGAACAAAGCTAAAAAGACCAATCGGAGGAACAAAGCTAAAAAGACCAATCGCCTTTACCCAATCGGAGAGCACAATGTTTGAGGCCCATAAAAATATTACGGATGTTAGTTTCAATCCTTCCTTAATTATTTCATAATTGAGTGGAAATAATTTTCTCTTTTATAAAATATAAACGAAGTGGACAGCTCTCGAGTATTAGAGCCTTGAGTGAATTTAGTCTTGGCCATTCCAACATGCAATCTATCTTGGCTGGATCTGTGGCTACCCCTTGATTAGATATTAGATGGCCTAAATATTCAATTTGTTGTCGTTGAATGGGCATTTTAACCTATGAACAAGCAACAGATTTCCTGCTAAACTTCCAAAGTGTTAGCATATGTGAGTAGAAATGATGAGAGCACCATTAGCTGTATAAACAACAGAGCAGGTGATTCCAGCTCAAGAGCTGACGTGTCAACGATTGTTATACATGCTGGCTTTCTGTGTAACAAACTTATTTCAGTTGTAAAACAGATTCCAGTAGCTTCATTAATCAGTTAGATAGATTCCTTTAAGCTACTATATAAACCAACTCTTGTAATCATTTTTGATAACATTGATTGAATATAAACTCATTGATTCAAGTATCTTCTCTGTTATTTTCTTTCTCTTTCTATCATTTTCTTATCTGCCAAACACATTAACAACATTTCAAACATGGTATCAGAGCCAATGGCTAACTCAAATCAAAGTTCACATTCCTATAACTTTGTTACTCCGATCAAATTGGATCACAACAACTTCATGGTGTGGAGGAATCAAGTTTTGGCTTCAATCAAAGGAAACGGTCTGGAAGGTTTCATCAATGGAACTAATCCGTGTCTTGACCAGTATCTCGATCAAATCAGTAAAGCGTTAAGCTCAGCTCAAGGTGATTCTAGATCTAGAACTGAAAACCATGCTTTTACTGTGTGGATTAGAACTGATCAGCTACTTTTAAGCTGGATGTCCTCATCTATTCAAGAAAATCTACTTACCTCAGTAATTCAATGTGTTTCTTCTCAAGAACTTTGGGAAACTCTCACACGCATGTTTATCTCTCAAACTCAGGCAAGAATTGTGCCACTGAAAATGCAATTACAAACCTCTAAGAAAGCATCTATGTCAATGAATGCTTATTTTTCCAAGATGAAACGTCTTGCTGATAGTTTAGCTATTGCTGGAAAGCCTATTGAACACAATGATCTGATTTCATATATTCTAACTGGCTTAGATTCTCAGGATTATGCGTCACTTGTTACTATTTTGCTTGCTAGAAGTGATACACCGAGTCTAGATGAATTATACTCACTGCTATTGAGTCATGAAATGAGGATTGAGCAAAAGAAAGGGAAGATTAGTGCTGATGTGATTCATAATCTCTCTGCTAACATTGCACAAAAGAATCAAAATCTTCTAAGAGGTGGATCTGGTAATTCTAGTTTTCTGAGAGGAAATGGAGGTTTTGGTAATTTTAATCAAGGAAGAAATAATGTCAATCATGAGTCAAATATAGTGTGCCAAATTTGTTTCATTCCAGGTCATGGTGCTGCAAAATGTAGAAACAGATTCAATCTTGCATTTGTACCTCAGAGGAATTTCGGTAGAGGTAACTTCAGACCTGGATTTGGAAATTATGGCAGAGGCTTCATTCCAAATAATTTTGCTTCAAGACATTTTAATGGTTTTGGAAGAAATAATAATGGTCAATATGCTGGATCACCAAGGGGTTATGGTTTTCAAAGTGGCTTTCAAGGTCACGTTACTTATCAAAATTCTGATGTTCCTGGTGCAAACTCTCAATCCTCCTCCTATAACTCTCACAACTCTAGTTCTGATCATCCAGCAGCTTTTAATTGCTTCAATGGAATAACTAATGCTTCTCAGTTCCAGTCATCAACAAGCTTTCATACTGCTCCTTCCCCTGAGACTGTGGAAGATCCATCCTGGTACATAGATAGTGGAGCCTCTACTCACATCACAGCTGACTCAGGTAAACTCTTCAATATGCAACCTTATTGTGGCACAGAATCACTTCTTGTTGGAAATGGAAATGCATTAGAAATTAAACATATTGGATCTGCAGTGCTTGATACACTAACAACTGAACCTTTACTTCTGAATAATATCTTGCATGTTCCAAATATCACCAAGAATTTGTTAAGTGTTTCTCAACTTTTAGCTGACAACAATGTTATTGTTGAATTTATTGGAACCTTTTGTTTCATAAAGGCCAGGAAAACATGAACTCTGTTACTTAAGGGAGTAGTTACTGGAGGCTTGTATCAGATAAAAAATTTGTCAAGTGAAGATTCTCAAGTTTCTTGGTGTCATGGTCAAATAAATAAACCTGTATCAATGTTTGCTACTCTCTCTAGTTCAGTCAATTCTAGTCCCCTTCCTTTTAAGTCATGTAATCCAGCAGCTTTCACAATGTCTGTATCATCAGTTGATGTTGATTTACTTCACAAGAGACTTGGACATCCAGCCTCACACACACTTCAAACTGTTATTAAGTCTTGTAATTTGTTTGCTGGAATTAATAAAACTCCAAAAATTACCTTCTGTGATGCCTGTTAGTTTGGCAAGAATCATCTTAAACATTTTGATTCTGTCATTACCAAAACAACAACACCTCTGCAGTTATTATATGCAGATCTTTGGGGTCCTTCACACATCACTTCTACTCAAGGCTACAGCTATTACTTGTCAATATTAGATGATTACAGTAGGTTTACTTGGATTTTTCCTTTAAAAGCCAAGTCTGATTCATTACAAGTTTTCATTGATTTCAAAACCTTCATTGAGAAACATCTTGAGAAGAGAATTAAGACTGTCCAAACAGACTGGGGAGGGGAATTTAGATCATTTTCTTCATTATTAACAGCCTCTGGTATACATTTCAGACACCGTTGTCCTCACATTCACCATCAAAATGGTAAAATAGAGAGGAAACATAGGCACATTGTTGACATTGGTCTCACCTTACTAGCTTAATCAAATTTGCCACTCATGTTTTGGTGGAATGCCTTTCACACTGCTGTATTTCTCATAAACAGATTACCAACTCCAGTTTTGAATAATGTCTCACCCTGTTTCAAACTCTTTAATCAAACTTCAGATTACTCATTTCTAAGAGTTTTTGGCTGTGCTTGTTACCCTTATCTTAGACACTATAAAAAACATAAGCTTGAGTTTAGGACTGGTAGATGCATCTTCATAGGATACAGTCCAAATCATAAGGGCTATCAATGTTTACACTCTTCAGGAAGGGTATATATATCCAATCATGCAGTGTTTAATGAAAAAATTTTCCCATACTAGCCAGGTGTTGACTTTTCTTCTGTTTCAATGTCTTATTCAAATACAAACAATACAGAGTCCACTCCCTCTATACAAGTTCTCTCAGCACCTCCCTTAACAATAGAGGTTCCTGCTTTATCTCCACATTTATCACGACAAGTTTCTGGTAATTCCAATTCACCCTTATCTCAATATTCTTTACTTTCCCCTACATCAAATCACAGTTCACCAAATTCATCCCACTCAAACATTCCAGTACCTTTTGATCCTACCCATCAGTTACCCAATTTTCAGCCACCTGGTCATCACATGATTACCAGGTCCAAAGCTGGAATTTTTAAACCAAAAGCATACATCATTGCACTTTTAGCTCAACCATCTGAACCTAACTCAGTAGCTCAAGCACTGCAAGATCCAAAATGGTTTAATGCTATGTAGGAAGAGTTTAAAGCCCTTCAGGCCAATCAAACTAGGGATTTAGTTATTCCTACAGCTCCTGTCAAAGTAGTAGGAAACAAATGGATTTTCAGAATTAAACACAATTCAGATGGATCAATCTCAAGGTATAAGGCAAGACTTGTTGCAAAAGGGTTTCATCAAACATATGGAATTGATTACAGTGAAACTTTCAGCCTAGTAGTTAAGGCTTCAATAGTGAGAGTGATATTAAGTTTAGTAGTGATGAACAACTGGATGATAAGGCAAGTTGATGTTAATAATGCCTTTCTCAATGGCATTCTTGTTGAAGATGTATACATGGCCCAACCAGAAGGTTTTGTAAATCCAGCAAAGCCTCATCATGTATGCAAATTGAAAAAGGCTCTGTATGGTCTCAAGCAAGCTCCAAGGGCATGGTTTGACAGGTTCAGAAGTGTTATGACATCTCAGTGGCATTATGATAATTCAAAGTCAGATTCCTCACTATTTTACAGATGGGATGCAGGTGATATTCTACTGGTCTTAGTCTATATAGATGACATTATCATTACAGGTTCTAATTCCAATAGTGTGTTGAAAGTGATCTCTAATATGCAAGCTACTTTTGCTCTTAAAGATTTAGGAGAGCTTAGCTATTTTCTTGGCATAGAGGTCACTAGAAATAAGACAAGCCTTCAATTATCTTAGAGCAAATACATAGTTGATTTGCTGAACAAGCATGAAATGGTTACTTGCAGTCCAATGCCAACTCCCATGATCACATCTCATTCACTTGTTAAAAACTCAGGAGCTATTATTTCAAATGCTTCTCAGTACAGGAGTGTTGTGGGGGCTTTACAGTATGTGACTTTAACCAGGCCAGAATTAGCGTTTTCAGTTAATAAATTGCGTCAATTCCTCTCAGCTCCAACAGAAGAACATTGGCAAGCATGTAAGAGGATACTTAGATATTTGAAGGGAACAATTCACTATGGTTTATAACTTCATTCAAATAGAAGTCAGCATATGCAAATAAATTGTTTCAGTGACTCTGATTGGGCTTGTGACAGAGATGATCGAAAATCAGTAGCTGGGTATGGTGTGTTCCTTGGACCTAACCTTGTTTCATGGTCTTCAAAGCAGCAACATGTTGTTTCCAGGTCAAGTACAGAGTCCGAATACAGAGCCTTAGCTCTGGCAACAACTGATGTTATGTGGATAAAAGGGTTACTTGCTGAGCTGAAGATCAAAATTGATCACACACCAATTATGTGGTGTGACAATCAGGGAGCAATCTCTTTGGCTATGAATCCAGTTTATCATGCCAAGACAAAACACATTGAGCTAGATATACACTTCATTCGAGAAAAGGTACAAGCTAAGCAAATTAAAGTTAACTATGTGCCTAGTGAAGACCAGGCAGCATACATATTGACAAAAACTTTGGCCTATGGATAATTCAATTATCTTAGAAGCAAGCTGAACATATTTCCTACATGGTTCAGCTTGAGTGGGGATGTTAGCATATGTGAGTAGAAATGATGAGAGCACCATTAGTTATATAAACAACAGAGCAGGTGATTCCAGCTCAAGAGCTGACGTGTCAACGATCGTTATACATGCTGGCTTTCTGTGTAACAAACTTATTTCAGTTGTAAAACAGATTCTAGTAGCTTCATTAATCAGTTAGATAGATTCCTTTAAGCTACTATATAAACCAACTCTTGTAATCATTTTTGATAACATTGATTGAATATAAACTCATTGATTCAAGTATCTTTTTTGTTATTTTCTTTCTCTTTCTATCATTTTCTTATCTGCCAAACACATTAACAACATTTCAAACACAAAGTAACCCTCAAATGTTTCATGCGTGCACTCTATGACTTGCTATAAGTTGGTGTATCATCAAAGAAAACCAGCACAAACTTCCATAAATAAAGCTTAAACACAACATTCATGGGACTTTGAAAGGTAGATGGTGCATTTGTTAACCCAGGGCATTACTAACTCGAGGAACTGTAAAGTAGGCAACAACATCAGCAAAAGTCTTTAGAGGCCGGATGGAAGCATTAGCATCAAGAATGGATGCAACATTAACTACTGAGCATCAAGAATGGATGCAACATTAACTACTGAGGCATATTGTGGCTTGGGAAGGGTGCGGGATTTGCTACTGATGGCTGTTGGTTGGGTGTGGGAAGCGGCAACAACATGCATGGGCCGTAATGGAGGGTTAGGGAAACTAGGGTTTGTAAAGGAGGGTTTTCAAGGTTGGCGTATGCGACTCCCTCTACATTAGGGTAAAATGACGGCACAGGGATGGAGGAATGAATAACCGGCAGATTGGAGGAGTCACTAGTCGCAGCCAAAACACCATCAATGGCAACCGGCAAGGGGGTGGCAGCAGGATTGGTGGAAGTTGAAGATGGCTGCGGGTTGGGCTTGAGAAACACTTACCTGCATGGCTCATGTGACATTAGTGATGTTGAGGCTGCACGGGGGTTGGTGAAGGGGATGGTCGGCAACGATTGGGACTATCATCGACTGAAGAAAAACCTGCGACTGCATGGGGCTGTTTTGGATTTGTTTGACGCGTAATGGAGGCGGGTTTGAGTGCTACCGATTGGTGAGTGTAATGTCACAAATTCCCATACATATTAAATTATGGAAATTGGGCTTTCATTGAGAATTATGGGTGGCCTATAACCCTTATTAAGAAATGTAGGGCTAAGCTTCCCTTAGTGAAGGTACGATGGATGAATCATTCTATTGAGGAAGCGACATGGGAGCGAGAAGCAGAAATGTTGGAGAAGTATCCTCAACTCTTCCATGCATAAGGTAACCTTTTAATTTCGAGGATGAAATTTTTGTTAGGAGGGGAGAAATTGTAACGCCACAAATTCCCATACATATTAAATTATGGAAATTGGGCTTTCATTAAGAATTATGGGTGGCCTATAACCCTTATTAAGAAATGGATACTAATTATAAATAGAGGTTATTTATGAGATAATTTTGGAAAAGGGTTATTTTTCCTAATTAAATAGGGTTTCTTAAGATTCCCTATAAATGCATACTTTTTCCCCTTCCATAACCCTAAGTTCACAACGTTTATTCTTCTTCTCTGCTGCTCTTTACGCTCCTACCCAAATCTTAGGATTCAAACCTTTGTTTAGGAGAGAATCAAAGCGACAGGTAAGTTATTCTCCCTGTTCTCAACAGATTTCTAATCACTCTATCTAGCTAGGGTTTATATTGGCACGATTCTAGAAGGTTATAGATCTTAATGCATGATTTAGAATATATTTAGGCTTTGCTTAGGGTTTTGATTTATTATGAGTTTAGTTAATCAATCCTTGACGTATTAAGCACAGGATAATTCTGGACAGCATGAGTATCTCGAATTTAAAGCTATATTTTCTGAACGAATTTTCTTATAAAATTTATATTTCTGGAAAATAGACATGTAGGGCTTCTTGATTAAATTTTATTTCATTAAATTCGACTTCGTTTTCAATTTTATACGTATTTTGGAAATAGAAACCACTGCACTGGAAAACTGCGATTCCAGTATTGTCATCAGATTCACAAGACTATTTGTACCACCAAATGAACTCAGAAAATTCTAAAAGTTTATATGTATGTTAATATCTGTGTCTAGGATTCCCAGTTTTAATTTCATAATGTTCTGATTAGTATTGTATTTTATAAAAATCACGGAACCCGTTCTGTTTAGTTTAGATTATGTGAAAACAGTTTCGAATTTGCTGAGAAGTAAATAGTTTTTAAAATGTTTTTGATATCGGATCCTCTTGTAAAGTTTACATGGGGTACTCATGGATGTCCAGAATAGTTCCGTAGGATATTATATCATTCTGAGTCTTAGATTAAGAGTTAAAATTCTGAGAATCAAACCTGTACGGGTATGAATTAGAAAATCAGATTCTTAGAATAAGTTATTGAGTGTCATATCTTGTATTTGTTTAAGGTATTGAAGGTGATTGAGGCTCTTAGAAGCTTAGAGGTGTGTTTATTCATTCATTTGTCGAGGTAAGTAACTTCATTCCTAATGTACTGGATATGTATAAGTATTTTGATATTATTATTATAAGTATAAATGTTTTGATACTACTTAAAGGATTAATTGATTTTGATAACAAAATTAGTTTTATGTAAATGTTTTAAAGCTAAATTCTCTTTAACAAAGTATTTTATAAATGCTTTTGAATATGTAAGTTATTTTGTTACATGCCTACTTTTATGATTTTATTTATAAAGTGTTATGCAAGCCTAAATTATTGATATGAACTTTTATGAAACTGATACGAATGTTTTGTACCTATGTTTGATTTCAATTATTGATGATTGTATGAGATTCTTAATGTTTTGGCTCATTGTCCATAGTTATTCTGATTCTGATTCTGATTCTGATCGTAATATACGATATATCTGTCTGGACCAGTACTGGGTTTCTGTTTGAGTGTGCACACGATATTTTGATTCTGTTTCTAGCCGGGTCACCGGACTATAGGTGACACTATGTGACAAGAGCTAACCTTTTGTTTTCTGTATACGTATTATATGATTTGCTTCGTAAGTAAATATGCTTTTGAATATTCTGAATTATTAAGAATTTATATTATGTTATCGTGATATATCGTTTTATGAAATTTATGGATTATGATATATGTTTTAAACAAAAGAAGGCTTGCAATATTTTTTTGTATCGATAGGCCTAGTATGTTAGAAATGGCTTTACTTACCGAGTTGACGGCTCACCCCTCGTCATTACTTTTTGTAGATTAAGTTTCTTTGAGAGGGGCGCTTAGCTTTGGAGTTAGTAATTTTCTGTTTCCGTTGCTATTCGAATAAGAGGAGGAATAGACTCGTGTTTCTATTTCGTTATTTCTATTATGAACGTGTAATTTGGAGTTTGCGACTTTTGTTATTATTTTTATGTCCTCGAGAGAGATTAATTAGTATTAGACGTTTGAATTTGTGGATTTATTTGAATAAAAATTGGAGGTATTTCAGTTTGAAACTTATGAATAAAGATTATGATTTGGGAGTAACCTCCCTCTTCACGTGCTCCGCATGTGTTAGATTTGGGGTGTTACAGTGAGAGTGTCTCCAACGTTGAGAGGGGGTTCCGACGGTGGAAAGCACCACTACCGGTGGTCGGTATGGCCATGGAAGGCTGGTTAATGAGTGGTCAAAGGCGGGAATGCTATGTTACGAGTTATGTAAACTTTTTTTTCCCCTTCATACCCTAGTTAATTGAATCTGTTTGACAAAGGATTAAACTTGGACATAATCAATCTGCAAATAATATCAAATGAAATTTCAGATATCATTCCAGTAAATTCAGGACTTCAATTAATAAGGGTACCCAGGGACGGCTTTAAAGTATATGGGGCATTAGGCAAAATTTTTTTGTGGGGCCTTTTTTTATTTTACAATTTTAATACTCAAAGAAATATAAAAGACTAAAAATTCATTCGGCTTTTAACTCTTGAATTTTAATAGTAATAAAAAATATCTTAAAAATTTTCAAAAACCAAACCTATAAAAATAACCAAGAAGATATCTTTTTTACTTCCATTAAAATTATTACAAAAATAAACAAACAAATAAATAAATAAAATATTATTTTCAAATAGAATATTTAGAATAGCAGAAAGTTGAGATAATGAATTGATTATGAAATAATAGATATGCACTTTATATTTTAAGAAACTAATTTTTTCTTTTTTACATGAATTAATGAATGTAATAATTCTCTTTGTAAAAAAAAAAAAGAGAGCAAGAAATCTATTTATTTATTTATTGATTTTTATATTATATTACAAGGTTTTAATGGAAATTAAAAGGAATATTAAAAGTCAAAGAATTTAATTTTTTTAGGAAACTTAAAAGGTCAAAAATTAATTTTTTTTTTAGAAAAACTAATAATGAATGAATTAATAGCTAAACAATTTTATTAATTATATCTTTTGAACATTGAGGTTACCAAATATTGATTTTCTATAAAAAAATAATAATAATTCTTAGTTGTGGTATAACTGTTAATTATAAAGATGTCTAATAGGCTTCTCTACAATACATAATTTAAAAAAAAAGGATATTTATTAATTAAAGAACTATTAAGAAATACTAAAAAAAAAATGAGGCCTTCAAAAAATATAGGGCCTTAGGCAATCACCTTGTTCGCTTATACTTAAAGCCACCCCTGATGGTACCACTCACTGTAATAAAATAATTTAAAATAAAACCAGAATATAACAATTATATTCACAGTTATATTGAGTATTTTTTGATCTTAACCACGAGGTATCCTGGGAAGGGCCCCAATTGTGGGAGGCGCCTTTAAGCCCGTACCACAACCCAGACTAGAAGTCCCCGCTCGAACCGGGAGGCACAGATTCTCCCAACAAAGGCGACTTCCCTGCGACTCGAACTGGAGAGCAAATTCAGTCAAGCCACTTATGACCCATTCATGCTCATGCAAATATTTATTTTAAATTCAAAATATAAACAATCAATGGGCTGGTAGAATATACCTATCATGTTTTTCATCTTATATGTTATATCATTATTAAAAGAAAATATCCATGACTCCTGATTTTCTTTTGACCCCAAATTGACTTGTACAACTGATTTTTAGTTAACACATTTCATTGGCTAAGTGCAAACCATTGTCTAACAATTTCAAATACTCATGCCACATTTATCTGACACTTCATTCGACACATTCACATATATCTTATAGGAAACTGTTAAATTCATTGTTTATAGAGTTGGCATCTTATGGCAAGTCTAGTTAAATTAGAATTTTATTTATTGCATATTTTGTAATGCGGATTAATTTATTAATTCCCTAATTTAGTGATATTCTAATTTATTAAGAATATTTGTTTCCTAATTTAATTAGATGTCTAATTTAGAAAGTTTATTAATGAAGATATTCTATAATTGGCGCATGAGATCTATTTAGAGTAAGAAGTTGGTTCAAACAAGAAGTTCATTAAATGCTCTAGATATTTCTTAGGGAAGTTGGTTCAAACAAGAAGTTCATTAAATGCTCTAAATATTTCTTAGGAGACAAGCAATGTAAAAAGATCAGATTTATTCCTATTCAGATTCATGGGAATTATAAGAGGAAAAAAACTCTTATTTGGAAAGAATTCAAGTCTTTTAAGACTTGCTATTTTGGTGAAACCCTAGTGCTTATATAAAGAGCGGTATTTCACAATTGAAGGTACGCACAACACAAAGCATAAAGCAGAAAAGCAAAATTCGATCTCCTCCCTAGAGAATCCAGATTTGGCGCATAATGTTGTGTTGATTTATTTATTTATCTTTTTTTTTATCTCTATGGAGAGTTTATGTAGATCTTGAATCACTAGACGTTGAAGAATTGAAGAATTGTTATTGATCACTTTGGGAAGTGCCTTGAGGATCGTGGATCAAGAGGGGTAGCAATTATTCAAGAGAAGCAGATTTAGTTTAAGATTGAGTAAACTGTATAATGATAAACTGTAAGTGAAAGTTTTAAGTTTGGTAATTCCATAGGTTGTAATATCTCAACTTCGTGAATTGTTTTTGTTTGGGTGTGGCCTCGTGGATGTAGAATTAATTAGTCTATGCCATGTAGAAATCTCCGTGTCATTTATTTTCTACAATTTATTGTGTTTTGTAAAATTAATATTTTTTATGCGGATAAAGAGTAACCGTAAACAATAATGGTGAACAATATTTTTAAAAATTAATTAAGTTGTTATTTTTTATTTTTAATTGGCTACATCTATTTGCGATAAATCGAAATTCCTTTCAGAAACTAAATGAACTAAATAATAAAGTCCAATTATGCTTTTGGCTTCAATCAAACTTTAACTACACTGGAAAAAAGATATAGGTATTATTTGCGTGAAATAATCCTATTTGGCACTTATTATTTTAAAAGAAAATGAAAGGACATAAACATTCATTAATCATAAGCAAGCATTTGATATCCTCCATATTCAATCTCATAAATATTTCATATAAAATAATATGTATTAAGCATCTAGATTTTTGAAATAATTATACTCCAACAAACTTAATATCATATAAGCATCCACAATTAAAATAACACATGCTTGTGATATTGATAAATACATGATCTACCATACGTATATAGAGAGAGAAATTACTTAAATAATTACGCTAACATCCCGAGAAACTCAAATAATTAATCTTTAATTAATTTACATACCCGAGTATCAGTAAATAAGCTTAATGATGCTAAGCAATTTTGGGTCACGAGAAGTAAAAATAATCCTGCACTTCATAGCCCATTCATATCATGCAATATATTTGATACGAACCCTGTCAAGAACTGACGCGACCCTAATCAATTTAGTTCCCAAAATCGAATCTAAACCAGGAATGGAATGGAACCTCGACCCAATACTTATTGAAAGCACAAACCTTGGTATGTGAAGATGCCACAATCAGCAATGGATGGTCTGATTGATAAGTCAGGAATTTGAATGCCACGAGGGAAATCCGATAAGTTTAAAAAGTTCGTAAAGAACCAAAGAGAATTAACTCTCTCACCAATTGCATCAAAAACTTCTCCTCTGTTTATTGAATATGAGTACTTTATATAGGGTTGGTTACAAGAATTTTTGGAAATAAATCCTAACCCAAAAATAAAATCTAAATCTAAATCTTCCCTAATAGGAAAGAATCTAAATCAAATCAGAATCCTAATCTAAGTAAATAGGAAATAATTTAAACTAAATCAGGATCCTAATTGTCTTAAATGCCTTACATCAATTAAATGAAAATTGGGAGATTAAAATAGAAATAACTGATTTGATTCCCTAATAGCCTCCTCGGAAAGTATCTGAAAAAGGAAAATAATATATTTTCCTGCCATAATGTTTAAGCCAACTCCCTATTTCATGGAAGTGACTATTTGGAAACTTCAAGAGCCGGAATCATGCATTATCATGTGCGATTCCTTCAATGGGCCTCCACGAATTTGATTGAGCCCAAGTTGCTTGAATCAATCCATTAAGTGCTTCATTGAATTTCTTTGCTCGAGCTCTTATAACGGGTCCGACGGGAACTTGAATAGGATTTGAATATGCCTCATCCCATGTGCTTGTGATAGTTTTATCCTTAATCTCATCATTCCCCTCATCTTAAAGAGGATTTGTCCTCAAATCATCACCTACATCAAAAGGACTCAAATCAGAAACATTAAAAGTAGCACTTACATTGTACTCACTAGGCAAATCTAGTTTGTATGCATTGTCATTGATCCGTTCCAAAATTTGGAATGAGCCATCCCCTCGAGGTAATAACTTAGATTTCCTTCGTTCCGAAAATCGTTCCTTGCGCATGTGTAACCACACCCAATCACCGGGTTTAAAGACTAGCTTATGTCACCCTTTGTTGGCTTGTTTAGCATATTGCTCAGTTCTCCGCTCAATGTTGAACTTCGCCTTCTCATGTATCTATTTAACAATTTCAGCCTTTTTCTTGCCATCTAAGTTAACATGCTCAGAAACAGGTAATGGAGTTAAATCCAATGAGGTGAAAGGATTAAAACCATAAATAATTTCAAACGGTGAATACTTAGTAGCAGAATGAATAGAACGATTATAAGCAAACTCAACAAGTGGTAAACAATCTTCCCAAGTTTTGATGTTCTTTTTAATGATAGCTCGCAACAGAGTAGATAAAGTTCTATTCACAACTTCTGTTTGACCATCAGTTTGAGGGTGACAAGTAGTTGAAAATAACAACTTAGTTCCTAACTTAGCCCATAAGATTTTCCAAAAGTAACTTAAAAACTTAGCATCCCTGTCAGAAACAATTGTTCCGGGCATACCATGCAACCTCACAATCTCCCTAAAGAATAGGTCAGCAACATTAGAAGCATCATCCATTTTGTGACATGGAATAAAATGTGCCATCTTTGAAAATCTATCTACAACCACAAAAATTGAGTCTTTCCCTTGTCTAGACCTCGGTAAACCTAGTACAAAATCCATCGAAATATCAGTCCAAGGTGCACTAGGTATTGGCAAAAGGGTGTATAAACTATAAGGTTGCACTTTCGATTTGGCTTGCCTACAAGTGACACATCTACCACAAAGTCTTTCAACATCTCGTTTCATATGTGGCCAATAGAAGTGTTCCTGTAAAACTGCTAGAGTCTTTACAACTCCAAAATGCCCCATTAACCCTCCTCCATGGGATTCTCTCACTAACAAATCTCTCAAAGAACAATTAGGCACACGCAGTTTATTCTCCCGAAATAAATAGCCATCATGCCTAAAGCATTTACCGACTACGGTCTTGTCACAAGCTTGGTATTCAACACTAAAATCATGGTTTGATGCATACAATTCCTTAATATGTTCAAAACCAAGTAGTTTAGCATTAAGTGTTGAGATTAAGACATACCTGCGGGAAAGCGCATCTGTAACAATGTTTTCTTTACCTTGCTTATAACGAATGACATATGGAAATGTCTGAACGAATTCTACCCATCGAGCATGCCTCTTGTTCAGCTTGTGTTGGCCTTTAAGGTGTTTCAAGGACTCATGATCGGTGTGAATCACGAACTCCTTAGGCCATAGGTAGTGCTGCCACGTTTCTAACGCTCGAACCAACACATGCAACTTCTTATCGTAAGTAGCGTAGTTTAAGGCTGCCCTACTCAACTTTTCACTAAAGTAAGCAATTGGTCGTCCTTCCTGCATTAGAACTGCGCCAATACCAATACCTGAGGCATCATATTCAATTTCAAATATTTTATTAAAGTTAGGCAAAGACAATAAAGGAGCATTGGTCAGCTTTTAATTGATTATTTGAAATGCCTTCTCTTGCGCTTCTCCCCACTTGAATCCAACATCTTTTTTTATTACTTCAGTAAGCGGTGCGGCTAATGTACTAAAGTCTTTCATAAATCGTCGATAGAAACTAGCAAGCCCATAAAAGCTTCTCACATTACTTACACTTGTGGGACTTGGCCATTCTTGGATTATACGTACCTTTTCCTCATCAACCTGTATACCCTGTGCACTCACAACAAATCCTAGGAACACAAGTTTGTCGGTGCAAAAATTACACTTCTTCAGGTTAGCAAACAACTTTTCTTTTCTAAGCACATCTAAAACAGATTTCAAATATACTATATGATCGTTTATGTTTTTGCTATAAATGAGGATATCATCAAAATAAACAACAACAAACCTGCCAATAAAAGCTTGCAAGACATGATTCATAAGTCTCATAAAAGTGCTCAGGGGCATTAGTTAGACCAAAAGGCATGACTAACCATTCATACAAACCATATTTTGTTTTAAAAGCAGTTTTCCATTCTTCTCATTCTTTCATTCTAATATGATGATATCCACTTTTCAAATCAATTTTGGAAAACACAAGACCCATGTAATTCATCAAGCATGTCATCTAGCCTAGGAATAGGATGTCGATACTTTACCGTTATATTGTTGATGGCTCGACAGTCAACACACATCCTCCACGTCCCATCCTTCTTAGGAACTAATAAAACAGGAACTGAACATGGACTCATGCTTTCTCTCACGTACCATTTTTCCATTAATTCATTAACCTGCCTTTGA
Organism: Citrus sinensis; assembly: GCF_022201045.2. Lineage (NCBI taxonomy): Eukaryota > Viridiplantae > Streptophyta > Magnoliopsida > Sapindales > Rutaceae > Citrus > Citrus sinensis. The sequence continues at coordinate 15,691,921 of NC_068563.1, forward strand.
AGTTCCTTGGTCTCCTCCAGATTGCTCCTATAGGCTGGTTTATTTGGAATGGCTGCACCAGGCACAAAATCAATCTGATGCTCAATCCCTCGGATTGGAGGTAAACCATGTGGTGTTTCCTCAGGAAAGACATCCTTATACTCTTGCAAAAGAGAAGTAATAGAACTAGGTAAAGTAGGGTCAAATTCATTAGTATTTAAAAATGCCTCTTTGAACAAAAGTATAATCATCAGCTGATGTAAAAACAACATTTTTTTATCTCACTCACTCTTGCGTAGAAATTCTTTTGTTTTCCCTCTAATTTTTGCTCAATGGCCATATATTTTCTTTGGTTTTTCTCTCACATTTTCCTCAGCCTCTTTTTGAATTTCACTCGCGTTTTCTCTTATTTTCTTTTCTTCACTCTCTTTTTGTAGGCTCACTTGGTCTCCATAAACCTGCTTTGGTGTCAATGGAACAAAAGTGATGTTGCGTTGATTAAATACAAATGAGCATTTGTTGGTGAAGCCATCATGTTTCACACGTCTGTCGAATTGCCAAGTCTGCCCAAGTAACAAGTGTCTAGCCTGCATTGGCACTACATCACAAAGCACCTTATCTTCATACTTGCCAATTCGAAAAAGTCACTAGTACCTGCTTGTTCACTTTCACCTCTCCACTGTCATTTAACCACTGTAGTTTGTATGGCCATGGGTGTTTAAGTGTCGAAAGCCCTAACTTCTCTACCATGATAGTACTAGCAACATTAGTACAACTTCCTCCATCAATAATTATACTACATACTTTGTCTTGAACATAGCACCTAGTATGAAAAATGTTTTCCCGTTGCGCAGCTTCGTCTTCCTTTACTTGCACACTCAAAGCTCTCATCGCTACTAAGTCAATTCACCAGGGGTTATATACTCTTCATCTTCGACATCCTCTAATGGTGGTATCTCATTCTCTTCCGTCTCATCTTCAGTTACAATCTCACCATTGTCCCACAATACTATAACTCTTTTATTCACACATTCACTTGCGATATGCCCCCTGCCTTGACATTTAAAACACTTAATGTCACGATTCCTAATAGTAGGAGTTACGGTGTTACCTTGTGTATTGTGCTTGGAGGGCTCGGATCTTAGCTTAGGTGTAGTAGATGCTTGTGACTTCTCGTCTTGTTTCACATAGCTCGACTTCCAAGGAGTGGAACTCGAGTTTGGGGCTACATGAGTGTTACCCCTCCTCTTGAGTTGCTGCTCAATCTTGATGGCTTTGTGGACTATTTCCTCAATCTCCACATAATGTTACAACTCAACCTTATCTGCAATTTCCCGATTAAGTCCATTTAAGAATCGTGTCGTGGTAGCTTCTCTATCCTCCTCCACATTTGCTCTAATCATGGCAATCTCCATTTCTTTATAATAATCCTCAACGCTTCGGCTACCTTGTGTAAGACGTTGTAATTTTTGGTACAAGTCTCGATAACAATGGTTAAGTACAAAACTCTTTCTCATCAATGATTTCATTTAATCCCATGTCTCAATTGGACGTTCCTTATTTCGCCTCCTGCTTATAACAAGTTGATCCCACCAAGTAATAGCATAGTAAGAAAACTCAATCACAACCAATTTTACTTTTTTCGCCTCTGAATAATTATGGCAGTCAAATATGAACTCCATTTTCTTCTCCCATTCAAGGTATGCTTCTAGGTCGGATTTTCCTTGAAAAGATGGAATCTTCATCTTTATGCCACTCAATTCATCATCTCTATTCCTATCTCTCCTACCTTGTCTATCTCTCCTATAGCTACCCACTGAGTCCTCTCCTTCATTATACTCATCCCTATAATAGTCATCAATCTCTCCTCTAGCTAGAGCTCTTTCTCTCCTATGTGCTTGGGGAACGGGTTGTGGCTGCCCTACACGTGTGGTCTCCACCCAATCCAAACGCTCGTGGATGAGCTCTAATTCAGCCCTCATTATCCTTCTCATCTCTCCTATCAATGCTTGAATTTGTAAATTCGGAGTAGTTGCGGATTGATTCTCTTCATTTGTGTTTTGTTCTAGGTTGTGAGACATAGCTATTATCCGCAAAAGAACGTTGGAAATAATGTGGAAGGACCTCACCTCACTCCCTTACGTGTTTCACTCAAGAAAAATGACTCACTCAATTCCACTCGTGTTTCACTCAAATTATTGGCTTTTACCCTCTAATATGCTTACACTCTCTTTCCTTTTTCCACTTTTAGTAATCCTTACTCGATTCTTATCAAACTAATGAAACCAATATCAAGATTTCAGCAGCAATTCACAAAGATGACAACTAAGGAGAATTTAATTTCAAGAGTAAGAAGGCAATGTGTACGAAAGTCGAGTTTTGATTTTGGACAAAATTTTCACCGATGGGGTAAAACTTGTTTTAGACTTCCAAGACACAAATAAAAAAATGAAAGATTTTAAGAGGAGGTTGGAGTTTTTTTTAAGGAAAAAGAATAGGTAAAACTTGTGGATTTAAGGAGAATTAAACCAGAAAGATGCAAAATTGCTTTTAAAAGGAAACCCAAAAAATACTGTTCACGCGGCACTGTTTCATGAAAATACTATTCACGATTTTTTTTTAGATACTAGAACAAGATGAAAAATTCAAACAAGAATGAAAAACAACAAAGATAGATGGATCTGACCTTGAAACCTAGGCTCTGATACCAAATGATACGAACCCCGTCAAGACCTAACGCGACCCTAATCAATTTAGTTCCCAAGATCGAATCTAAACCAGGAATGGAATGGAACCTTGACCCAATGCTTATTGAAAGCACAAACCTTGGTATGTGAAGACACCACAATCAGCTATGGATGGTCTTATTGATAAGTCAGGAATTTGAACGCCACGAAAATCCGATAAGTTCAAAGAGTTTGTAAAGAACCAAAGAGAATTAACTCTCTCACTAATAGCATTAAAAACTTCTTCTATGTTTATTGAATATGAGTACTTTATATAGTGTTGGTTACAAGAATTTTTGAAAATAAATCCTAACCCAAAAATCAAATCTAAATCTAAATCTTCCCTAATAGGAAAGAATCTAAATCAAATCAGAATCCTAATCTAAGTAAATAGGAAATAATTTAAACTAAATCAGGATCCTAATTGTCTTAAATGCCTTACATCAATTAAATGAAAATTGGGAGATTAAAATAGAAATAACTGATTTGATTCCCTAATAGCCTCCTCAAGAAACGGGAAAGTATCTGAAAAAGGAAAATAATATATTTTCCCGCCATAATGTTTAAGCCAACTCCCTATTTCATGGAAGTGACTATTTGAAAACTTCAAGAGCCCGAATCATGCATTTATCATGTGCGATTCCTTCAATGGGCCTCCACGAATTTGATTTAGCCCAAGTTGCTTGAATCAATCCATTAAGCGCTTCATTGAATTTATTTGCTCGAGCTCTTATAACGGGTCCGATGGGAACTTGAATAGGATCTGAATATGCCTCATCCCATGTGCTTGTGATAGTTTTATCCTTAATCTCACCAATATTTTAACACAATAACTAATCCAAAACCAATTATGGGCAATCATAAATGATAAAACATATATTAAAATGCTCAAAGAGCCCAACACTATGTGTAATCCATTTATGATACCATTACAAGTGTTTCCAGAACTCAGCCAAGAATCGTTTCACACAACATGGGATTGAGCAATAAAAATAAACTAATCCTACTTAGCAATCCAACTATCTTGCCTTCAAAGTGACTCACACTAGTCACTCTATATTTTTTTCCAAAGGTTTTTGCTCTTTTAAAATTTTTCTAGGAGCTCTACAAAATTCTAACGGCCAATCAATTGTAGAGAATAGTCTTATCTTCACACATATATATATAAGACTCTAAGATTATGTGGGATTCTTAAGTTTCTCAATCTTCAGTAGTGAGATTTAAACAAAACTCTTTTATTTGAAAATAAGATATTAGTTCTTATCCTTATACTAAAAATTTAAAATATTTCAAAATTTGAAATTCAAAATATTCTTTTCTTATTTATCATATTTAACAAGATAACAGACTTTGACTTAACTGCAATCATGTCATTAATATGTTGCAATTATCCCTAAGTATAGAGAATTTCAAGTGAGACCCTTCATCAATACAATTATTTGAATCAATCTTCCACCATACTATATTCGACATGAACTTCTATGATTGAATTTGAAACTCACTATCGAATTGTTCATATAATCTTTCATTTTTAATTTTCATTTCTTAACTAGACACGTTAAAAATTTTCAGAATATTAAATATATACTTTTATACAAATAAAATAATTTTACAAACATTGTTGGCAAGACTTTTGAGACCAATTCATTTATGAAAATTGCTTGAATATACACTTTAAATATTATCTATATAACCTAATATGTTTTTATATTGCTAATAAACATGATTAGCATAGCCAGTTGCTTATATCAATATGACATAAATGGTATGCAAAGATATAAAAATCTCTCAGGTCCAAGAATAATTTATTAATTGTAGCTAAACTACCTTTAATTTGGGGTGTTAAATGGGTACCTAGTTTAGAGTATGTACTTGTTACATCACACCTACTTGTTGCTTAAGGTCACTACCTTAATGATGGAGTAAATCATTCTATCATATAACAAGAAAATAAGTATAAATAAAATCTACATTTTAATCTTAACATAAAATTGTCTAGGACAAATATTAGGTTCACAAGGTACTGAAAAATCATTACTTCTAGCCTAGTCTCTAATAACCACCGGCATATAGACACTTTTCTACAATGTTACTTTTTTCAAAGTTTGTAATAATTAAAGCATAAGTCATGCTTTAATTTGTCTTTATTGCTTTTACTTTTCCAAAAGCTTGTCGCTTGTAATTATGTCTTTGCTTTTAGAAAAGTGATAGGGGTCCTGTCCTATCCTTTTCCTTGGTTTTCCTCCTATATAAGCTCAGCTTCTCTTTGTTAGAAGCATAGCGAAAAATAATAAAATCTCTATCCTTTTATAATCATGAGTTTCTAATTTCTCTCTTTCTCTCTGTCAATGAAGCTCTAACAGTTTTAAAAATAAGAAGAAAACTTACATCTGTTCATTTGATAGGGGCCCTGTCCTATCCTTTTCTTTGGTTTTCCTCCTATATAAGCTCATCTTCTCTTTGTTAGAAGCATAGCGAAAAATAATAAAATCTCTAACCTTCTATAATCATGATTTTCTAATTTCTCTCTTTCTCTCTGTCAATGAAGCTCTAACAGTTTTAAAAATAAGAAGAAAACTTACATCTATTCATTTTGAAACTTAAGGAAGTATGCTCTGCACTTGCCTTTTGCAAGGATCTTGTTCGTTAGAAAAATTTTAATGATTTCTTATCTAGTTTGGTACCTTGTTTTAGACTAAAGGAAAGTCTGTTTTGGGTTATATAACCCGAGATGAAAATGTTTCAAAGTTTTTTTTTTATCTCAGAGGTATATCGGCTGGAAACCCGAACTTGCGGACTATTGGTCCAAAGAATAGTTTTAACTGTTATAGTTCTGGTATAACAATTGCAACCAGACATACAGAGGCAGCTCACGAGTCTCAATCTCACCATTGACAACATTTCCTTGGGAAAGATTTTTCAGATCACCAAAGGATGTTTGGAAAAATTATGTGAATAGAAACAGTTCTTCAAAGAGTTGTTAAAAGACAAAGAGCCTTTCTGAAGTGCTTGTAAAAAGCCTTACTTACAGATCAAATGCAAGAAAATGAAATATTGTGATTGTAGCACCAAAAAGAAGAAGCATTTTTGAAAATTCAAAAATCCAGATTCGTTTCCTAGATCAAAATCCAGGTGAAAATCATACAGAAGTGTCCAGATGAGTGAGGTTGATTTTTCTGGATTGAACAAATATTCTAAGGTGGCTGTTATTGGAACAATCAGTTTGGTGGCATAGAGGACAGTTAGGCACTAGATATACCATAATTCATCTTCTGAAATGTCTCTGGAGGGATCCAGGGTTAATCCTGTAAGAAACAAGTTTTCTGGGTGGAAAGTGGAAAATAGAAATAAGTATGATAAGAGATAGGCTTTCATGAAAAACCTAAATACAACTTTCTTTGCAAACTCTTGTATGGCAAAGATTGTGGTGAAAGTTTTTCCAAGGGGAAAGGTTTTTTTGGTAAGGGCTTGTGAGGGGAGTGAAGTGGCCATGAAGATGACAAGAAAATGGTAGTCTGAGGACATGAAAAACAAGAATTTATCTGGTTTAGCAAGTCTTGAGAGCATATCAGGAATAAGGTTGTGGTCTCCTTTTATATGCTTCACAGAGAAATCATATTTTGAAAACCAGTCTTTTAGCCTAAAAAACATCTTTTCTGGAACATTTTTCCCTTTGAAATTCATGATGTTGGGAAAGGCTGAGTTACCCATTATGACAAGAAAGTGATAGCCGATAAGATGATACTCAAACTTTTGAATACCATGCTTGACAACTAAAATTTCTTTGAACACACTGTGCTAATGGATTTGCATGTCAGAAAAGTGTCCACTGGCATAGGCAATAAAGTGTTCTTTACTATCTGTTTCTTCAAGGAGGATGGCCCCCCATGATTCGTCACTTGCATCAGTTTGCAATATTCGTCTGCCATCGGTGATGAGCTTTAATGGTGGCGGATTTTGCGCAGTTTGCTTTAACATTGTGACAACAAGTGTGTGGTTGTTATTCCACGAAGGTGGATTCTTTTTCAGCAGAGCTGACAGTTGGCGGGTGTGATGATCAAGATGAGGGATAAAATCCCTCATATAATTAATAATACCAAGGAATTTTTGTATTTGCCTTTTGGAATGATTTTGATCTGGAAAGTGGATTAGCTCTTGAGCAATGTGCTTTCCTGGCTGATAGTGGCCGTCTTTGATAGTCATACTAAGGAATTCAATGCTGGTGGTAGCAATTGTGCTTTTCTTAGCTGATAACATGATTCCATGAGATTGAATAATATCAAAGAATTGATTTAATAATTGGCGATGGTCATCTTGTGTACCTGAAAACAACAAAATATCGTCAATGTAAATCAATGCACTATGCAAAATGGGTTGGAAGATTTGGACCATGGTTTTTTGGAATATAGATGGGGCTGTTTTAAGACCAAAGGGTAAAACTGTCCATTGATAGTGGGCATTGGGAATGCAAAAGGCAGTTTTGTAACGTTCTGAAGGTTTAATTCCAAGTTGCCAAAATCTGGATTTAAGATCAAATTTTGAAAAGAGTTGAGTATTTTTGAGGTAGGTGAACGTGCTTTGTCTTTTTGGCAAATTGAATTTGTCATTTTGTAAAAACATGTTTAGAGGTTGATAGTCAATGACTAATCATTTTTTTCTCGAACAATCTTAGAATGTTTTTCAATATAAAAAGCTTGACAAGCCCATTGAGAACTAGTGGGTTCAATAAGACCTTGGGCCAGCAACTGAGAACATTCCTTTTGGGCTAGGACTAAGTTAGAAGGACTAATTCCTGGATGGGTGGCTTTGGTTGGATTGACATCTTCATTCAACTTGAAAGGCAATTGAACAAAGAAATGTGGATTTTTCCACAGAGGATTTGGATGGTGAAAGTCAGCATGAGACTCAAGACAATATTTCAAAAGCTTTGTGGAAATGTATTGGAAAGGCTGGGAGGTTTCAGACAAACCATAAAGCTTAAGAACATTGGTGAATAGTTTAAACATGGACTTGACTCAGATTCCAGTATGAATGATTTAGAGGTGTTTTATCTGGTGAATGATATCAAATCCTAAGAAAGATGTCCTTATTGGGCAGATGGGAACCAATGACTTTTGTCCAGATAACACAATTTGGAAATATTTGAATACCAATGGGTTTTTTGGTAATCAACTTGGTGGTGAATAACTTTCCATTAACGGCTTTGAAATTTTCTTCATAATGTTGCCAAGACTGAGAGGGAAAAATGTATGGGTTTAACATACTTCTTTGGGCTCCAGTATCAAGAAGTCCAATGGCGGGAATTGGTCTCTGGAATTTGGAAGGTAAGATTTGGAGTTTTATGGAAGGGATAGGGATGGTAGTGTCTAGAGACAAAAGTTGTTGGTGAAAAGCAGTTTGAAACTCATCAGTTTCAGAATCATCAGATGAGTTTTACAGTGCGAACATTGTTTCATCAGTAGGCTCTTGTTTTGAGAAGTAGAACTCAATTTCATCTTTGTGAGGAGAATAATCAGTGGTGGCGTGTAAATGCTCAAGAAGTCTGATTGCTTTGTCTTTTTTGTTGGGGCAATCCTTAGCATAATGGCCTTTCTTTTTGCAAATGAAGCATCGACTTGACTTTCTCCGTTTTTGTTCTTTGAAAGAACTAGATCTTTTCCTGAAAAACCTGCATGATTTTCGCCTGGATTTTGATCTAGGAAATGAATCTGGATTTTTAAATTTTCGAAAATACTTCTTCTTTTGGTGTTGCAATCACAATCTTTCTTTTTCTTGCATTTGATCTATAAGTAAGGCTTTTTGCAAGCACTTCGAAAAGGCTCTTTATCTTTTAACAACTCTTTGAAGAACTGTTTCTGTTCACATAATGTTTCCAAACATCCTTTAGTGATCTGAAAAATCTTTCCCAAGGAAATGTTGTCAATGGTGAGATTGAGACTCGTGAGCTGCCTCTGTATGTCTGGTTGCAATTCTTCCGGTAATGATGCCAGAAATACATGCTTAAGATTCGGATCATTGAACCCATTGGGCTTATAAAACAGGATTGACATCCGTTTGTAATGGAAATCAAGATATTTTGAATTGAGGGAGCAGCATTTCATGTTGAGGTAGTCTCTTCTTGCAGCATCAAAGACTGCAGTTGATTCTCCAATGAATTGTTCGTGAATGACAAAAAGAGCAATTGAGACATTAGGTAGTTGCACAAACTGTAATTGTCTATACTCGCCTAAAGTATCAAACCAATCTTTTAAAGATCCCGTAAAATGGGTAGCAAGTTCTCTAAGGACTGATGCTGTAGTAGCATTTGCTCTTAACATTTGAAGATATATCCAAGCAGCCATTTCGGATAATCTGTCTCTTCATTTGGCTGCAGGGATATCATCAAAAGTAAACCATGGACCATTTGAAGGTTTATGACCATTTTGGGGTTGAACATGCCAGTTTGGAGCTAAGGATGCTTCTGGTGGATCTTCCTCAATATCTGAGGGTATTTTAAAAAATAGGTCAGTTCTTGAGGATTGAGCAGGCTCGGTCTCTTCAGGTTAGGCCATAAGGATTCTAGTGATGTCAGCATAAATTTTTCAGAATCACTAGATGAGATGGAAGATTCTAAGGAAGATTATGTTTCAGATTCAGATGGATCATCTCAAACGACTATATTTGAATCAGAAGTTTGGTCTGTATCAGATGGATTTGGGATTATTTGTGCACTGTATTGTCGCATTGGGGATTTATCTTTGGCCTGAGTTGGTGTTGGTTGAGGAGGAAGTGGGGTATAAAGAGGTGGTTGTTGTTCTGGGATTGAAAAAGGTGGTTGAAAAGGTTGTTTTTATGGTCTTGGTCGAGGATGAGGTTTAAATCTAGATGGTTTTGGCAGAGGATTATTTCTAAACAAAGTATGTGTGATGCCAAATAATTTGGACAGGTCGTGTGGTTTTATGGGAGAAAGCATATGTGCAAAGGGATGGAAGGCTGGGTTGATGGTAGGCAAGGGTGGAGAGGTGGTAAATAATATTGGCCTTTTCCGTTCTGACTCAATCTGTTCAAGTTCTGCTTTCAATTTTCTGATTTCCTTTTCTTTCTGATCAAATTCTGGGCCATAGTATCTATGACTCAGCATGGTTCTTAATTCTGAATCTAGTTGAGAGATTCTAGATTGAAGATTTTGGTTTATTTGCTGCATCTAGGAAGTGATCGAATCCATCTTAGACTCAATATGATCAGTTCGTAAACTGATATGATTAACCCTCTTATGGATATCAACCAAGGTTTCATTTTGAGCTCTGGCATTTTGAGTTTGCCAGTTGAGAATAGCCTTAAAAGGTTTGGGGTCTTCTAAGTGACCTGTGGGAGTTATGGCTGAAGAAATAAAGGGTTTGGTTATGACCTTTTGTTGTGGATCGGTCTGGGTTTCTAGAGCAGGGAAATTGGAGGAATAATCTTGGGAGGTAGATGAAAACATCATACAAGCCATAGGCTGTATGGGTGGTTTGGAATTCTGGATATATGGAAGAACTTCAGTTTTGTAATTTTTTACAATTCATCTAAGTTCTTTTTGGTAGATGGGTAATGGAGATGGTGGTGGTGGAGGATTATGAGGTAGTTTAGTTTAGTTGTGTGAGCACAAAGTTTTAGGTGTCTTCTTTTTTGGTTTTCTTCTCCGCTGTGGTTCAACATCATCTTCTTCCCAATCATCCCAACAGGGACAATCTGGGTTACAATTTGTTGATCCTGGTGAATCCCAAAGAAAGTGGCCATTAAGTTTGGCAAGGTAGACATGATATCTTTCTGAATTGAATCCTGTAATTGGCAGCTTTTCTTGAGCGGTCTAAACAGCTGTAACCATGGCTGAATAAGTGAATGAGAGTCGTGGAGGCTCCTCTGGTGCTGTTGGTGGAGGTCGAAAAGTCATTCGGACAGTTCCATCAGATCTTCGTTCAAACATACTTTCTGTTGTCTGGATAGGAGAAGTATTGGTGTGGAACTTCTCATAATTTGAAATCCATTCCAAGGGCATGAGTTTTATGAGTTCATGTCTAGGGATCTATCTTGGAATTTGAATGATGGTTGGTATCTGATCTGATTCTGCTAACACCATGAGGGCGTCATAGTGGTGCTCAGGTGTAGGAAGATCTAAGGCATGGTTTTGGAGCCTATAGACCAATTGATGTTGAAGAGTTGTAATTTTTGCAGAAGAGATTTGTTCTGCACCTTGAATTTGCACTTGGACTTTCAAGGCAGTGGAGAGATTAGTGTCTTGAACAAAAAGGTTGAAATTGGGATAGAAAGTGAGTAAAACACTTCCAGCATGAAGAGTGGTTAAAACAGTACCAATAACAACATCTTGGTAATGTGTGAACCTAGTATCCAGCATAGCAATTCGGGCTGTGACTGGTAATCCTTTCCTTCCATGTAAGCTTAGGATTAGTCTGACTCCTCCAATATGGAGATGAGTATAACCTTCTCGTTGCCAATTGGAAATCAATTCTGAGGGAATTTCCAAAGTGACATATTGTTCAGCTGTGGTAGCCTGAAGGGAACACTGATCCAATCTGGATGACTGGATATATTCTTTTGGATGTGGTCTTTTGGTGGAAATAAGGGTTCGAATACTGCGAGTAAAGGAGTGTGGACGTTTATAGAGGTGGTAAGGACTAAGAAGAGGAAAAGAAGATTCATTGATCTGAGCAGATTCAAGGATATAGGAATATTCAACTAAATTTTCTATCTTACTAACAGTGTGTTTGGAACAAGATTTGGGTAAGGAGAGGGTGGAAGAAAGGGAAACTGGAGTAAGGATAGAAGAAATAGAAGCGTTGTGGGAGGAAGTTGATGCCATCAGTATGTAAGTCTCTCTGTCGTTGAAGACTCGAAACTCGAACTTGCGGACTATTGGTCCAAAGAACAGTTTTAACTGTTATAGTTCTGGTATAACAACGCCACGTATTCTCGTTACTTTTATTGGTATCAGAGCCTTCATTTAATTTCATTTCTCAAAAATAGTATGATCTAAGTTTGCTTTTTGTTTTTTTTCGTTCGAGCCTTCAACGACAGAGAGACTTACATACTGATGGCATCAACTTCCTCCAACGACGCTCCTATTTCTTCTGTCATTACTCCAATTTCCCTTTCTTCCACCCCTTCCTTACCCAAATCTTGTTCCAAGCACACTGCTAGCAAGATATAAAATTTAGTTGAATAATCCTATATCCCTGAATCTGCTCAGATCAATGACTATTCTTTTCCTCTTCTTAGTCCTTATCACCTCTATAAACGTCCATACTCCTTTACTCGCAGTATCCGAACCCTTATTTCCACCAAAAGACCGCATCCAAAAGAATATATCCAGTCATCCAGATTAGATCAGTGTTCCCTTCAGGCTACCACAGCTGAACAATATGTTACTCTGGAAATTCCCCCAGAATTGATTTCCAATTGTCAACGAGAAGGTTTTATTCATCTCCATATCGAAGGAGTCAGACTAATCCTAACCTTATATGGAAGGAAAGGATTACCAGTCACAGCCCGAATTGCTATGCTAGATACTAGGTTCACACATTACCAAGATGCTGTTATTGGTACTGTCTTAACCACTCTTCATGCTAGAAGTGTTTTACTCACTTTCTATCCTAATTTCAACCTTTTCTGTTCAAGACACTAATCTCTCCACTGCCTTGAAAGTCCAAGTGCAAATTCAAGGTGCAGAACAAATCTCTTCTGCAAAAATTACAACTCTTCACCATCAATTGGTCTATAGGCTCCAGAACCATGCCTTAGATCTTCCTACACCTGAGCACCACTATGACGCCCTCATGGTGTTAGCAGAATCAGATCAGATACCAACCATCATTCAAATTCCAAGATAGATCCCTAGACATGAACTCATAAAACTCATGCCCTTGGAATGGATTTCAAATTATGAGAAGTTCCACACCAATACTTCTCCTATCGAGACAACAGAAAGTATGTTTGAACGAAGATCTAATGGAACTGTCCGAATGACTTTTCGACCTCCTCCAACAGCACCAGAGGAGCCTCCACGACTCTCATTCACTTATTCAGCCATGGTTCCAACTGTTCAGACCGCTCAAGAAAAGCTACTAATTACAGGATTCAATTCAGAAGGATATCCTGTCTACCCTGCCAAACTTAAGGGCCACTTTCTTTGGGATTCACCAGGATCAACAAATTGTGACCCAGATTGTCCCTGTTGGGATGATTGAGAAGAAGATGATGTTGAACCATAGCGGAGAAGAAAACCAAAAAAGAAGATACCTAAAACTCCGTGCTCACACAACCAAACTAAACTACCTCATAATCCTCCACCACCACCATCTCCATTACCCATCTACCAAAAAGAACTTAGATGGATTGCAAAAAATTGCAAAACTGAAGTTCTTCCACATATCCAGAATTCCAAACCACCCATACAGCTTATGGCTTGTATGATGTTTTCATCCACCTCCCAAGATTATTCCTCCAATTTCCCTGCTCTAGAAACCCAGACCGATCCACAACGAAAGGTCATAACCAAACCCTTTATTTCTTCAGCCATAACTCCCACAGGTCACTTAGAAGACCCCAAACCTTTTAAGGCCAAAGATAAATCCCCAATACAACAATATAATGCACAAATAATCCCAGATCCATCTAATACAGACTAAACTTCTGATTCAAATCTAGCGGTTTCAGGGGATCCATCTGAATCTAAAACAGAATCTTTCTTAGAATCTTCCATCTCATCTAGTGATTCTGCAAAATCTTATGCTGACATCACTAGAATCCTTATGGCCCAACTTGAAGAGACCGAGCCTGCTCAATCCTCAAGAACTGACCCATTTTTTGAAATACCCTCAGATATTGAGGAAGATCCACCAGAAGCATCCTCAGCTCCAAACCGACCTGGTCAACCCCAAAATGATCATAAACCTTCAAATGGTCCATGGTTCACTTTTGATGATATCCCTACAGCCAAATGGAGAGACAGATTATCCGAAATGGTTGCTTGGACAGATCTCCAAATGTTAAGAGTAAATGCTACTACAGCATCAATCCTTAGAGAACTTGCTACCCGTTTTACGAGATCTTTAAGAGATTGGTTTGATACTTTAGGAGGGTATAGACAATTACAGTTTGTGCAACTAGCTAATGTCTCAACTGCTCTTTCTGTCATTTACGAACAATTCATTGGAGAATCAGCCGCAATCTTTGAAGCTACAAGAAGAGACTACCTCAACATGAAATGCTGCTCCCTCAACTCAAAAGATCTTGATTTCCATTAGAAACGGATGTCAATCCTGTTTTATAAGCTCAATGGGTTCAATGATCCGACTCTTAAGCATGTATTTATGGCATCATTACCGGAAGAATTGCAACCAGACATACAGAGGCAGCTCACGAATCTTAATCTCACCATTGATAACATTTCCTTGGGAAAGATTTTTCAGATCGCCAAAGGATGTTTGGAAAAATTATGTGAACAGAAATAGTTCTTCAAAGAGTTGTTAAAAGACAAAGAGCCTTTCTGAAGTGCTTGTAAAAAGCCTTATTTACAGATCAAATGCAAGAAAAAGAAAGATTGTGATTGCAGCACCAAAAAGAAGAAGCATTTATGAAAATTCAAAAATCTACATTTCTTCGTTCAATTGCCTTTCAAGTTGAATGAAGATGTCAATCCAACCAAAGCCACCCATCCAGGAATGAGTCCTTCTGACTTAGTCCTAGCCTAAAAGGAATGTTCTCAGTTGCTGGCCCAAGGTCTTATTGAACCCACTAGTTCTCAATAGGCTTGTCAAGCTTTTTATGTTGAAAAACATTCTGAGATTGTTAGAGGAAAAAAATGATTAGTCATTGACTATCAATCTCTAAACAAGTTTTTACAAGATGACAAATTCCCTTTGCCAAAAAGACAAAGCATGTTCACTTACCTACAAAATGCTCAACTCTTTTCAAAATTTGATCTTAAATCTGGATTTTGGCAACTTAGAATTAAACCTTCAGAACGTTACAAAACTACCTTTTGCATTCCCAATGCCCACTATCAATGGACAATTTTACCCTTTGATCTTAAAACAGCCCCATCTATATTCCAAAAAACCATGGTCCAAATCTTCCAGATGGTAAAGAACACTTTATTGCCTATGACAGGCGAATATTGCAAACTGATGCAAGTGACAAATCATGGGGGGCCATCCTCCTTGAAGAAACAGATGGTAAAGAACACTTTATTGCCTATGCCAGTGGACACATTTCTGACACGTAAATCCATTACCACAGTGTGTTTAAAGAAATTTTAGCTGTCAAGCATGGTATTCAAAAGTTTGAGTATCATCTTATCGGTTATCACTTTCTTGTCAGAATGGACAACTCAGCCTTTCCCAATATCATGAATTTCGAAGGGAAAAATGTTCTAGAAAAGATGTTGCTTAGGCTAAAAGACTAGTTTTCAAAATATGATTTCTCTGTGAAGCATATAAAAGGAGACCACAACCTTATTCCTGATAAGCTCTCAAGACATGCTAATGGCCTTTCTTTTTGCAAGAAGTATGATTACTTTATCTTTTTTGTTGGGGCAATCTTTAGCATAATGGCCTTTCTTTTTGCAAATGAAGCATCGACTTGACTTTCTCTGTTTTTGTTCTCTGAAAGAACTAGATCTTTTCCTAAAAAACCTGCATGATTTTTGCCTGGATTTTGATCTAGGAAATGAATCTGGATTTTTAAATTTTTGGAAATGCTTCTTCTTTTTGGTGTTGCAATCACAATCTTTCTTTTTCTTGCATTTGATCTATAAGTAAGTCTTTTTGCAAGCACTTCGAAAAGGCTCTTTGTCTTTTAACAACTCTTTGAAGAACTGTTTCTGTTCACATAATGTTTCCAAACATCCTTTAGCGATCTGAAAAATCTTTCCCAAGGAAATGTTGTCAATGGTGAGATTGAGACTCGTGAGTTGCCTCTGTATGTCTGGTTGCAATTCTTCCGGTAATGATGCCAGAAATACATGCTTAAGAGTCGGATCATTGAACCCATTGAGCTTATAAAACAGGATTGACATCCGTTTGTAATGGAAATCAAGATCTTTTGAGTTGAGGGAGCAGCATTTCATGTTGAGGTAGTCTCTTCTTGCAGCATCAAAGACTGCGGTTGATTCTCCAATGAATTGTTCGTGAATGACAGAAAGAGCAGTTGAGACATTAGGTAGTTGCACAAACTATAATTGTCTATACTCTCCTAAAGTATCAAACCAATCTTTTAAAGATTCCGTAAAACAGGTAGCAAGTTCTCTAAGGACTGATGCTGTAGTAGCATTTGCTCTTAACATTTGGAAATCTGTCCAAGTAGACATTACGGATAATCTGTGTCTCCATTTGGCTGCAGGGATATCATCAAAAGTGAACCATGGACTATTTGAAGGTTTATGATCATTTTGGGGTTGAGCAGGCCGGTTTGGAGCTGAGGATGCTTCTGGTGGATCTTCCTCAATATCTGAGGGTATTTCAAAAAATGGGTCAGTTCTTAAGGATTGAGCGGGCTTGGTCTCTTTTAGTTGGGCCATAAGGATTCTAGTTATGTCAGCATAAGATTTTTCAGAATCACTTGATGAGATGGAAGATTCTAAGGAAGATTATGTTTCAGATTCAGATGGATCCTCTGAAACGGCTAGATTTGAATCAAAAGTTTGGTTTGTATCAGATGGATCTGGGATTATTTGTGCATTGTATTGCTGCATTGGGGATTTATCTTTGGCCTGAGTTGGTGTTGGTTGAGGAGGAAGTGGGGTATAAAGAGGTGGTTGTTGTTCTGGGATTGACAAAGGTGGTTGAAAAGGTTGTTTTTATGGTCTTGGTCAAGGATGAGGTTTAGATCTAGATGGTTTTGGCAGAGGATTATTTCTTAACAAAGTATGTGTCATGCCAAATAATTTGGACGGGTCGTGTGGTTTCATGGGAGAAAGCGTAGGTGCAAAGGGATGGAAGGCTGGGCTGATGGTAGGTAAGGGTGGAGAGGTGGTAAATAATGTTGGCCTTTGCCGTTCTGACTCAATATGTTTAAGTTCTGCTTTCAATTTTCTGATTTCCTTTTCTTTCTGGTCAAATTCTGGGCCATAGTATCTATGACTCAGCATGGTTCTTAATTCTGAATCTAGTTGAGAGATTCTGGATTGAAGATTTTGGTAAATTTGCTGCATCTGGGAAGTGATCGAATCCATCTTAAACTCAATCTGGATTGAAGGTTTGGGGTCTTCTAAGTGACCTGTGGGAGTTATGGCTGAAGAAATAAAGGGTTTGGTTATAACCTTATATCACATATAATAAATAAATAAATACTCATAGATATTATATCGATGAAATTTCACAAAAAAATCACAAACGAAAATCCAAATTTACTATGAGAGCACATATGTGTAACAACCAGATCATACAATTTGTTCATTTTGGACAGCAATAAGGCCAAAATGATAACCTCGATGTCTATAAGATGAGATCGCACAATTTATTAAAGATGGACTTCAATAAGGTTAAAATAACCATCTCAATCTCATAAAAATCGAATCATACAATTTATTCATGTTGGACCTCAATAAGGTTAAAATGAGGAACCCAATCTCCATAAGATCGGATTATACATTTTGTTCATGTTGGACTTCAATAAGGCCAAAATAACAACCTCTATGCCAATAAGAACATATCATACAATTTGTTCTTGTTAGACCTCATTACGACCAAAATGACAACCTTATACAATTTATCCACATTGGACCTCAATAAGATTGAAATGGCAACCTCGATCTCAATAAAACATGATTATACAATTTCTTTATGTTGGGCCTCAATAAGGCCAAAATGATGACCTTGAACTCAATAAAACTGGATCACACAATTTATTCACATAGAATTTTGATAATGCCAAAATGACAACCTCGATCTCAATAAGACCAGATCACACAAGTTATTCACGTTGGACGACAATGCGCCAAAATGTCAACCTTGAACTCAATAAAACCATGTTATACAATTTATTCAAGGACCAATAAGGTTAATATTTTATATAACAAAAATTGATGCAATTTAATAGGAGCACCGAGAATCTTTGAAGAAAATGACTCTAAGCAAATTTATAAAATGAAATTTATAGATACCCACACACCAACTATAGTAGACATGTCGCTAATTTCCATTTTGCCCTCTCGATGTAAGAAAAACAAAATTAAAGTAGAAGGTCTAAAACTTGGTGTACATGAATATACATTTACACACATGCATACAAATAAAATTTTGAGACATTACTATCTTGATAAGGGAGATAATTCACTCTGTAGATTCACACTAATTGATCCGATAGAATCTCTTAATTCATGCTCCCTGTGGCCTTCATATGAGCAATTTCAGTTGCTAATGACTTATTAAATTCCATCACTACCTAATTTATGGTTGATTTTTTTGTGGAAGTTTGAGAAATACAAGCCATAGCTATTTCTATCATTTTCCAAATATAGTTGATATCAAAATCTCCATGTAATTTTAGATCAACAATATTTTTAAGAAACCCCTTTCGCAAGTAAAAAACTCACCCAACTAAGTTATATGAGTCCTCTCATAGGTTTTCTTAATCACAAGTTTGCTTGCGATTATCTCCAAGAGAAGCACTTCGAAGTTAGAGACTAGTTTTATAACATGATTAAATTATATACATTAAAATCATTGCGAACTAAAATGATACTACTAGTTTAACTTATTTTAAAACATGTTATTTAGTCTAAGTGAAAGAAAAGTATGTCAATATATTATAATATCGTCACTAGTATATGAATGTTTGAAATTGCATATACTAAAAATTAATAGCATTTTTATAATTTCCTGGTTTATTTGCTTTACAATCATACTTACTATTTTTCATTTTAGTACATTAAATTATTAAAATATTTCACCTTTTTCCTATCAATAAAATAAAAAATTTCATAATTTTTTTTGTATAATTTTAAAAATTTATAAGCTTATTTGTTTGTACTATTGTCATTTTTTCTGTTAACTTGATTGATACGTAATACCTGTGAAGCCAACAATGTGTATGAGCGAAATAAAATGAAAATTCAACAAAAATTTGTAATTGCTGGAGAAATATTTATAGGGATAACCAAAATGGGGCTAGCTACTTACTTAACATCACACTAATACAAAAATGACTTTTATTAACACTTAGTTTTCTGACACTTTGTACAAAGTGTGAGTAATTGTGAACATATGCACCCTTTTCCGCTTTTACAAATAGGTATTATAAATTACTGGTACTACTATGCCACTAAATTAAACATTAGATTCACTAACATTAAAGAATCAAAGGATAAAACAAACCACTAGACCTATAGAATTGAGACATAAATATTACATTTAATGAATTAAAAAACAAAAATTAAAAAGCAAAGTCCCTAGTCAATTTCTTTCTTCCATTTTACCATGGTGAAATCGAAACTTACAAAATAAAATTACAAAATCCCTAAATGCAATACGCTGTCGACACACCCAAAACCTCTCCTGTCACTAATGTCATAGTTTTCGACTAGCCATTGCATCACTCCAATGCACCAAATTCTGGTCTCTTTTGTTGTTGCTATCTCCTGCCATCTCTCGTGCACCAATTTGAAAATCCACTGCCGTGACTTATGGTTTTGTGTCATCACTAGTAATAAATCCACTGCCATCATCACCCTTAAGCATAACAACTTCCAGTTATGATCAATACTTTGTCGTTTATCACGGGTATAACTTTTCAACCTCTGTTTAGCAGCTGCCATAGCTGCTATACTGCCTCAACCTCTATTGTCGTTGTCGTACTACCTCGATCTCTGTTCAAGGTAAGCTCAATCCAGTGATTGCCTCAATCTTTGCCTTTTTTTAATTTGTTTCATTGGTCTTCTTTTTCGTCCTTTGCTTAATTTTTAATTCATTGTAATTAAAAATTTATTAAGATTTATTTAAAAATTTTTGTTATAATTATTATTTAGATGACATGAAATTTGTTTTGAAAATTTACAAAGAAACTTTAGTTTTCTTTCCATTACCGTCGACTTATTACTCATACATGCAATGAGATTGAATTTACTTACCACCTACATTGACTATACTAATTTTGTTGAAGAATATCTTTTGAATATGTAGTAAAATTATTGTTGCAATGAGTCTTTGATTATTAACATGCTATTAGCATCTCTTAATAGAAACATCTAGGTTATCCACGATCTTAAATTGAAAAATGGACTTAATTGAAAATGGCATGCTAGGCAAATAAAAGTCATCAACAAAAGTGGGGTGGAGGAGGAGAGGCAGTAGCATTAGGCATTTGGTGGCAATAAGACAAGTTACTAGAGATGGTCATGGTTGGTATTGCGATGTAATGAAGAAAAAAAGAGGTGCAGGTGAGTGAGTTTCAGTTGCAGTTGCAGTTGCCAATTGAAGAGTGAGATGGACTCATGAACCCATTTGTAATATTAAAAAATATGTATACACATATCCTATACATTTGTCTGCATGTACTTAATTCATCTACATTTAGATTGCTATATTTGGATTGCTATAAAGAGGGGTCTGCAAAATTATGTTTGATTTCAGTTTTCAATGGAAATTTTGAAGAGAATCCCACACAAATGAAAGTTGGAACAGGGCGGAGAGTTAAATGGTTGTTTCCCTTTTCTATTTGGTTCTTCCCATGTTGAAATAAAGACGAACAGTAAAATAACATGGCCCTGACAAGCCTTTTGTCTTTTTACTAGCCTTTTTATTTGGGACAACGGCCGAGCAATAGATGGAAAAATGAATGGTTTAGAAATAAATTGATTGGGACCATTGTAATTTTATAATTTTTGTTATTTTTTTTCCATGTGATAAGAGAATTAGTGACTTTATAATGTGAAATGGCACATTACAATATTATAGTTAAAGGTTAGCTTGTATTTGGTTGCATTGGTTTTAGTAGAAGTGTAGAATTAAATGGAAATATAGGTCATCGTTATTAGTAAAATTGGTGTTCGCAATCTTTAACTCCACTCAGGCAAGATAATATCACTATTTTTTAATTAAAACTATAGCTTGGTGCTTTTTTTTTCCTGTGTGGAGAAAATTTAATTCATAAGTACGTTATAAAATTGAGCTCTTTTTCTTTCTCTCTCTAAATGTGCTTTAAACATGAAAAAAATCTATATGATGATTAAAAATGGGTATTTCAATGAACACCTTACAGATTTAAAATTTTGCAATAGCTTTATAACTGTGACGATATGACTTATGTAATAACTGTCCGGTAACGTTTACAAGTAATATGCAGCTCATTAAAAACTTTTCACATAAAAACTTAAGTAGATTCATTCATTCATAGCAAAAGCCCCAATCAACTCTGTATTTCTATTGCATCCGAAAGCACAAGCACATACAGAGAGAAGAGAGATTATAAGCGTGCCTATTTGTGTGTGTAATAAGAGAGATGTCTAGGAGATTAGGCACTTGTGTGAGGTGTTGTCTTGTAATATTTGCAGTAATTTTAGCTTTAGCTATGTGTGGACCTGCTATGTTTTGGAGATTTAAGAAGGTTATTAGTCTATGCGATAACAAATCTTTGTATTCTCTTTATAATTGCAGTTGCCTCCTCCTCCTCTTTCTCTTCTCAAGATTGTGCCTGGTAATTTTTGCTTTCATGATTTCCACTAGTAGGTTATTTTCAAGTAATTAGTTTGATTGATTATATGTTGATTAAAGTGAGTTTGTAGACTGCATATTTTATGCAGTTGATAACTTTTACCTTTTGTTTATGGCCTCTACTCGATGGTAGGTTTTAATGATTTCTTTTTATGGGTTTTCTTTCAAGTTATGATTTTGCTTGATTTTATATGGATTATAGTGAATTTGATGAGTTATCACTTTTGTGGGCCTAACCAACTTTTGGCTACCTGGTTTGTTGTCAAGTATTGATTTTGTTTGATTGAATGTTGATTAGAGTAAAAAATTAGCTTGAGGTTTTGATCTGTGATTGTTACCAATTTTGAAATATGAGCTTTGTGTATCATGGAGTAGTTGTAGTAGACTGAGAAAGAAATCCTAATTGAAGTCATATTTATTTTTCATTCT
Organism: Citrus sinensis; assembly: GCF_022201045.2. Classification (NCBI taxonomy): domain Eukaryota; kingdom Viridiplantae; phylum Streptophyta; class Magnoliopsida; order Sapindales; family Rutaceae; genus Citrus; species Citrus sinensis. Next base: position 15,713,741 of record NC_068563.1, read on the forward strand.
TTTATGCTATAATTAAGTTTGCTTGTGTCATCAATTTTGAGGCTCTGATTAGCTATTGTTGGTGGTTCTTTGTTTGGCTCTCATTTTCCTTACTTGGGTATTGGAGTGGTCAAGATAAGCTTAGTCTTGCTTAAGGATTATCTTTATATTTTAGTTTCATCACATTTTAATTAGAATGAAAATGTAGGCATGCATCTAAAATGTTTATAGATCAAGCATTCAGTTTTTGTTTTAAGGGTAGTAAAATGATGAATTGCAGAAAGTAAATATAGGGTAATTGTAGTTGGAAAGCTAGACTGAAGATAAAATTAATTAACGTTGTTCTCCAGAAATTGCAACTCAATGCTGCTACTATTTTTGCATCTTATGAATAGTGAAATTGCCAATTAATTTTTCCAAACCAATCAAACAATTGAAAATTATCCCAGTGAATCTCAGTGAATATATATATGATGATGACTAAGATACAACAAAAGTCAGCATAGATCTCAACTTATATATGCTATAATATATATAAATATTTAGTCGATTATAAACTTTTAACAAAGTGATATTTTGTTTTCCTTTGTGAGCTGTGAATTTCCAAGGCCTCAGAGGTAGGTGCCTTAGATCTATCATAAACAAATGTTCATCTTTTTATGCACACATGCTTTAAACTCAAGGGAAGAATTTGAAATACTAGCTAAGCAATACAAGAGAGGGATGAATTAGGTTTTTAAAAATTATGGAATAATTAAATCAAAATCCAATGCAAATATCTAATAAAATTAAGCAAATAACAATCAATAAATAACAACAAAAAAATGTAAAAAGAGAAGGGAAAAGGAATCAAACACGAGATTTTTACGTGGTTTGGCAAACCTCGCCTAAGGTCCATCCCTCTAAGTTCACTCGCTTAAGGATTCCACTAATTAAGCCTTATACCTTGAGGCTTCAAAATCTTTACAATTGATTTGAAAGATGTCAATCATCCTTTACACCAAGAGGTTATCCCAAACATCATAACCCAAATGTTTCTCATACTTTCAAACACTCAATTTGATAAAGATTATACAAAATTTTCTTCACCAAATTTATGTGTTTATAAATGAAAGCTCAAGATGTGATCTAACAAGTTTTAAGCATAAAGAAAGATTGAATGCACAATAACAAAGCTCAATGTTGATTGTAGAATCCGTGCTGATTGAAATTTGATTGAGCCTTTTTATAGTTGGAGAAGAAGACTAGCTGTTGTTGGACATAATCGTATTGTTGTTAACATATACAGATTGTTGTTTTGACATTGTGCAAGTGACGGTTATACAAAATTTTTGAAATGTCGAATTGCCGTTAAATGGATATTAGTTAGGCGTTATTTTCCAATGACCTACAAGAAGTTTATTGGCTATCCTTTAACACTAAATGGTTCCTCGTTTGCAAATCAAACTCCTCTTTGGAAATTATCAGTTAGTCATTTTCTCATAAACGGTTCACCGTTATTTTCCAAGATCAAAATAATATTTTATCTACAAAAACAAATCCTTTCTACAAATTATGGTTTAGTCATGTTCTTATAAATGGTTCACTATTATTTTCCAGAATCAAAACAACATTTTAAATTTTATCAAAATGGTTTGCCATTAATTATTAGCGGTTATCTGATTTTCTCTAGAAACTTAAACTTGTTAGAAACAATGTACAACTTAAGAAACTGATCCAATTTTAAAGACTTGAACATCCTTAACTAATGACATATATGGTTTGTTATTATCAAAATCAATATTATAAGAGTATTTATGTCAACATTCTCCTTTTTTTTTGTTGATGATAAACCTTACATGTATTATGAATGATTCAATGACACTAGCTCCCCTTGAATGTAGTCTCCCCCTAAGTGTTTACAGGTTTCAATTTAAGCAACACAACTCCCTTAACAAATTTAAAATCGTGTATTCTTCACTTCTTTCATCACAAAAAAGAATACTTGATTGTATATTAAAAAGAAAAGGTAAGAGAGAAACAATTTTACCCATTTTAAGAAGTGATATCTAAACAGTAAAAATTATGACAAAGGCTCCCTTATCACAAGCTCAATCTTAAGAGAAGTTGAGTAAGCATCAATCTATCAACTAAACACATAACAGAAGTAAAGAGCATAAGTAAAGTATCAGTCACAAAATCAATCTCCAAAAGCATTAAACCATCAATACTAAAAAAAATGTATATACGACACAATTAAAAGGTCATAACAAGACACAGAGAATGAAAAGTTCATGCGAAATATAAAAATACAAAAACATAGAATCTACTGAGGGGGATTAATGGATATTGAGGAGGTGGAACATGGAGGGCCGAAATAAGACGTTGTTGATCATCCATAATCTTCTACTGCTGCTCAACGATGTGTTGTTGCTGAAGCTGAAATGCAGTAAACTGAGACTGAGTTTGAAGCTAGAAATCAACAACCTAAAGCTGAAGCTGGAAATCAGTAAACTGAGATTGAAGCTGACTTTACTGCTCAGAAAGAGATCTAATATCTCTTAACATCTACTACATAAGTCATCCAAAGGCTCCTTAGGAACTAGAGGCTCATTAGTGTCCATATCATCATCCTCAAAAGTACGAGCAATTGATGTTTCTACCTCAGTAGTATGAAGTAGTACTTAAGCCCTCGCTCCTAAGCAGAAGTCAGGTCGCTAGTCAGTTGAGTACACATCGTTAAGCATCCTCTCATCCTTTGGGGCAACTAGAGCATCTCGGTTCTTGGCAGACCTAGTCTTCACCATTCCTCGTTCCTCTGGTGAAAACCTAGACTGGCAACAATCTCTCCTTCTACTCTCTTAGTCTCATCGAAGACTAGCTCTCTAATGGGTACATGAAAGTGCCGAAGGATCCTAGTAATAATACTACCGTACGGATGTAGACGGCTGTTTACCACAAGAGTGTTCAGCATATGTCCAAGAATTATACCCTATGTTAATCGGTCTACTCTTAAGAATACAATCCAACAGACGAACATCTAACCTAGTCACCTCATCCGTATGACCCTATCTACATGTGACAAAATACTGCAGAATACTATGAATCACTCTAACCTAAAGAGATAAAAGCTGGGACTAAAAAGAAAATGGATAGACATCATCTAAAAGATTTGTATGTCTACAAATGTTTTTTATAGCATGAGAATTATTAAAATCATTGAAATCAAGCTCTTTCCTAAAGGTATAGAGCTCTAAATCTTTATCCTCGATTCCTAGAATCTTGTTAAGATCCCCCATATCAAATTCAATTGGTACACTACCCACATTGGTAACAATCCTATCTTGTCTAGTACCAGAAATCTCCATGTTTGAATAAAATACTCTAATAAGAATGGGATACACTACTTCCACATATTTCAAGCTCATCAAAACCATCTATATCAACAAAATAAGAGGTGGTAACTCGAGGAGACATAAATTTGATGTGAAAGTGTTTGGTCAATGGAAGGGATTGAAAATGAACTATGTCAAACTCAGGGACATGTCCAGAGTGTACTGGACTCATTGCTGCCTTTTGTTTTATCGTCTTGTATTCTTGATGGTCTTGTATCATCCATTTAAGAATAATTTTGTGAGTTTTGGAAATTTAATGTGTTAGAAGAGAATGAACCAGTTAAAGTGAAGATAGAGGAAATAGGAAGTGATGGTGAGATTAAGGATAAAACTATCAGAAGCACATGGGATAAGGCATATTCAGATCTTATTTAAGTTCCCGTCGGACCTGTTACAAGAGCTCGAGCAAAGAAATTCAAAGAAGCGCTTAATGGATTGATTCAAGCAACTTGGGCTCAATCAAATTCGTGGAGGCCCATTGAAGGAATCACGCATGATAAATGCATGATTCAGGCTCTTGAAGTTTCCAAATACTCACTTCTATGAAATAGGGAGTTGGCTTAAACATTATGGTGGGAAAATATATTATTTTCCTTTTTCAAATACTTTCCCATTTCTTAAGGAGGCTATTAGGGAATCAAATCAGTTATTTCTATTTTAATCGTCCAGTTTCCATTTAATTGATGTAAAACATTTAAGACAATTAGGATCCTGATTTATTTTAAATTCTTTCTTATTTACTTAGATTAGGATTCTGATTTGATTTAGATTCTTTCCTATTAGGAAAGATTTAGATTCAGATTTGATTTTTGGGTTAGGATTTATTTCCAAAAATTCTTGTAACTAACCCTATATAAAGTATTCATATTCAATAAATAGAAAAGAAGTTTTTGATGCAATTGGTGAGAGAGTTAATTCTCTTTGGTTCTTTACGAACTCTTTGAACTTATCGAATTTCTGTGGCATTCAAATTCTTGACTTATCAATCAGACCATCCATAGCTGATTGTGGCATCTTCACATACCAAGGTTCGTGCTTTCAATAAGCATTGGGTTGAGGTTCCATTCCATTTCTGATTTAGATTCGATCTTGGGAACTAAATTGATTAGGGTCGCTTCAGTTCTTGACGGGGTTTGTATCAAGTGATTTGGTGCTCACTTTGGCAAAAAATGGGTGAAAATCTAGCATTTTTTTAAGGAAAAAGGTTTGGTTCACTGTTGGGGTTCCAAATTGGTGTTTTGAGATATTGGCTATCAAATCTTGTTTTGATGATGATTGATAGCTCTATGAAATGAGAGTTATCACGGTGTTTTTATGCTTAAATCAACATTACTTAGAGAGTAAATGACATTTTTTTACTGATTTTAGTTGTATTTTGCATGAGCATCCATTTTAGTTTACTCTCAATAAATTTTGTTTGATTTGGAATAATTGGTGTGCTTAGTTCATATGCATAATTGAAGGTGATTGGAAGCTCAATATTCAAGAAGGGAATGCTGCTACAATAGGCTTGTAAGGATAAGGAAAGAGAATGGTTATAGAAGAATTGAAACAAGACTGAAACAGTGCAGATGTTGAAGCCAATGCTGTAGCACTGTTGCTATAGCAATCCTAGGGCAACGATAGAGAAGATGTTGCACGAGATACTTAGAAGATTGTGGTCTGGAGTTTTCTGAACTGGAAAGTGTGAGCTCTAGGCTACCACTTGCCCTAATTCTAAGCTATAAAAAGAGCACACAAGCAAAGAAAAAAGGGGAGGCCGTCATTAGAGAAAAAGAATAGAGAAACAAAAGAAAAGAAAATAAAGATTAAGAGATAGAATTGAGGACGACAACAAAGGATTCTGGAAGAACATCAAGCGGATCTTAACTCTTATTTCTTGTTCTCTTATTTTTCTCTCATTATGATGGAGTGTTTGATGGCTGAAACTATTTTGATTCTTGTTTTATTGTAGATTATGAACTAAATTTACTCATGGTTGAGTAATGAACAAACTTGATGGTTAATTGACTGGTATTCTGTGTTACTGCATGTTTGCTATGGTAAGTTGTTTTGATAATACTTATTTCAATTCACTATTTCAGTTGACCACCCATTTAGTGATACTAGCTAAGGTAGGGCCTAAAAAAGGAATGTCTTAGTGGAACATATCATAACAATACTTGGTTTTAGATTGGATTTCCTGAGTTGGTTTAACTTGATTCAAAAAGGGGCATGTTTAGTCTAAAATTAGTGATGAATTAGATATAAAGATTCACCTTGTAGGGTAATTAGAATCTAAAATGTGTAATGCTATATCTTATGTTAGCATAACAATTGGTCACTATTAAGTTGCATTTTGGTAGAAGACATCCAACATGCGATAGCTGAGGATACATAAGGATCTAATTACCTTACATTATTGCATTTTGTAGCAGATGTTGTAGCAACCGAGCCAAACATTAGAAAAATAGTAAAAACTATTAAGTGAGTTTAATCACTTACCTACTCCATTCCTCTTGGTCACATTGTTATATTTACTGTGATAATTTACTTTATTGCATTTTTTTATCTTAATTAGTTCATCAGTTTAACAATTTATTTTAATTATAATTTAGAATAAAAATTACATTGATAAAATTGTTGTAGCAATTCCTAATATTACAATCCTTCTGGAGACGATCTTGAATACTTATCATTATATTATTTGTTGTGTACAGTTGCACATTGACACCAATAACATTAGAAAACCTACAAAAAAATTTTGGCGCTGTTGTCGGGGATTGATGCTTATTGTGATTTGTGAGATCAATTTTAGTGGTGCAAAATTTTAATCTTCTTTTATTTGTTTACTATTTTTGCAAAATTGCTCTAGCAACCCTTGCCTGCACAAATACAAACCTGTTGAATTCCAATTTAATCTAGAGATTGAAAGAATTGTAAGGAGATTGAGAAAAAAGAATAGAAATTTAAGAGTTGCTGTAGACATGAATGATTTGCAAGATACAGGAAACTTGAATCCTCACGGAGAAAGACAACCAATCAATGGTCAAAAAGGTCAGAATGGGCATAATATTCAGGGACAACCATGAAACAACAATATTATCTACATGGCAAATGATAGAGACAGAGCCATTAAAGACTATGTCGTGTCAACACCTCAAGTTTAAATCCTAGAATAGTTAGACCTGAAGTGCAAGCTACTAATTTTGAACTCAAGTTTCAGATGTTGCAAACAGAAGGGCAATTCAATGGATTGCCGTCAAAAGATCCTCATCTTTACCTGACTATAGTTTGTTTAAGAGATCAAGCAAGGGCACGGTTGAATTCTTTACCACCAGATTCCATCACCATGCCCCTTCTTGATCTCTTAAAGAATACGAGAAATGTCTGAATTTCAATGGATCCTGTGATGATCCAGCAATTTTGAAAGCATCACTCACCTCCAAGAACAATTTAATGTAAATTTTTAATGAAGTATTTTCCCCCAGCCAAAAATGCAAAATTGAGGAATGAGATCATATCCTTCCATCAATTTGAAGATGAAAGCTTGGAAGATGCATGATAAAGATTTAAGGAGTTACTTAAGAGATGCCCTCACCATGATATTCCTTGTCGCATGCAATTGGAAACTTTCTACAGTGGGGTTGAACCCAAGCACTAAATTGATGGTAAATGCTTCAGCAAATAGAGCTTTATTGTCTAAATCTTATAATGAAGCTTATGAAATTTTAGAGAGAATTGCTAATAATAACTATCAATGGCCATCAACTAGACAAGTCGCAATATGACGAGCAGCAGGAGTGCACAATGTGGATGCATTTACAACATTGTCAGCCTAAGTAACCTCATTGACAAATATGGTAAAAGCTATGATCACTGCTCTAACAATAGTTAACCAAGTTGCTGAAGTTTTATGTGTTTATTGTGGAGAGGAGAATCTATAAGATAATTGTCCTGGAAATCCGACTTCAGTTAATTATGTGGGCAACTTCAATAGACCAAATCAGAGCAATTCATATTCAAACACCTATAACCTTGGATGGAGACAACACTCAAAGTTCTCTTAGAGCAATTAGAATCAATATGTTGCAGCATCCAGTGAACAGAACAGACCTACTCAACCACCTGGTTTTCATTAGCAAAATCAAGGGCAAAGAAACATCAGTAATGATCAATTTAGTTCTCTTAAAACCCTAATTAAAGAGTATATTGTGAATAATGAATCAGTTATCCAAAGTCGGGCTATATCATTGAGAAATTTAGAAAATCAAATTGGACAACTTGCTACAGTATTAAGTAATAAACCTCAGAAAAGTTTTCTTAACAATACAGAAGATCCAAGAAGAGAGGGAAAATAACACTATAAGGTGATCAACTTGAGACTTAGAAAAGATGTTTAAACTCCAACTATGGTACTAAAGAGAATAATTGAGTCCATCAAAGGCCAAGAAGACACTCAAGTAAAGGAGGAGTCACAGTCTTCCACTTTTCAGAATGTAAATCAACACAATTTTGCAGCGCCAAAAACAACATACCGAGTAGAGAAAAAGAAAAGCAGTTTGTATATTGTACTGCAGCACAACAGTTTAGACATCCACCACCCTTCCCTCAAAGATTTTAGAAGCAAAGCTAGACAAACAATTCAGCAAATTCTTGGATGTGTTGAAATAACTGCATATCAACATTTCTTTTGTAGAAGCATTAGAACAAATGCCAAATTATGTGAAGTTTTTAAAGATATATTGGCAAGAAAAATGAGGCTTGGAGAATTCGAAACAGTTGCTTTAACATAGGAATGCAACCATATGGTGCAGAGCAAAATACCTCAGAAGTTAAAGGATCCAGGAAGTTTCACAATTCTTTACTGCATGGGAACTAAATACAGTGGTAAGGCACTTTGTGATTTTGGGGCAAGTATCAATCTTATGCCATTATTAGTGTTCAAGAAATTGAGAGTTAAAGAAGTCAGACCAACCACAGTGAAATTGCAACTTACTAACAGATCTCATGCTTATCCTGAAGGCAAGATTGAAGATGTGCTGCTTAAAGTGGATAAATTCAATTTTCTAATGGATTTCATATTGTTGGACTTTGACGCAAATAAAAAAAAACCAATTATTCTAGGCAAACCCTTTTTAGCCATAGGAAAGACTTTAGTTGAGGTTAAAAAAGGAGAACTGACCATGAGGGTTAACGATTAGCAAGTTACCTTTAATGTACTGAAACCAATGAAGAGTCCAATGAGGTCAAAGATTGCCATTTTGTCAGTACTGTGGAGCTTGTTGTCACAGACAACTTGAATAATTACTGCAGCAGTGAAGAAATCAAGGTTGCCACGTTTGAGGAACTTGAAAATGAAGATGTTGCAGCAGTGCATATAGCATGGTTAGGAGAGAAGCAACCTGTTACGACTGACAGACATTTTGAGTCTCTAGGTCTTTCAAACAGGGAAGTGAAACCTATTGTACCATCTATTGAATTGCCTCCTGTTTAGAATTAAAACTTTTACCTTCACATCTAAAATATGTTTATCTTGGTGACAATAACACATTACCTATCATAATTTCATCTTCTTTGAATACAAATTAAGAGAAGAGCTTGGTGGAAGTGTTCAGGAGATACAAGAAGGCCATTGGATGGACCATGTTAGATATCAAAGAAATTAGCCCCTCTATATGTATGCACAAGATCCTGTTGGAGGATTACTACAGCAACTCGGTACAGTAGAAAAGAAGATTAAATCCCATCATGAAGGAAGTTGTGAAGAAAGAGATTATCAAATGGCTTGATGCTGGGATCATCTACCCAATTTCTGATAACTCTTGGGTGAGTCTAATACAATATATTCTAAAGAAAGGTGGAGTGAGAGTTGTAGCGAATGAGAATAATGATTTCATCCCCACAAGAACAGTGACTAGATGGAGAGTTTGCATGGATTATAGAAAGCTAAACAAAGCCACAAGGAATGATCATTTTCCATTACCTTTCATATATCAGATTCTGGACAGACTTACTAGAAAGGAGTACTACTATTTCGTGGATGGGTATTCAGACTACAATCAAATTGCTATGGCACTAAAGGATCAAGAGTAGATGACATTCACTTTTCCTTATAGAACCTTTGCTTTTAGAAGAATGCCCTTTGGTTTGTGCAATGCTCTAGCAACATTCCGGAGGTGTATGATGTTCATTTTTTCAGATATGGTGAAGCAAACACTTAAGGTATTCATGGATGACTTCTCAATTTTTTAGGAGACTTATGATAATTGTTTGCATAATCTAGAAAATGTGCTTAAAAGTTGCGAAGAGACAGAGTATTTAGAAAAGACATTAGGAGTTTCTTGGGACATGCAGGATTTTGTAGAGATTCATTATGGATTTTTCCAAAATATCAAAACCCTTATGTCAGCTACTGGAGCATGACAGGCCTGTATATTTTAATGAGCATTGTTTAAAGGCTTTTATTGAATTTAAAAAAGCTTTTGTTATAGCACCAGTTGTTATAGCATCAGATTGGAGCTTACCTTTTGAGTTGATGTGCGATGCCAGTGACCACTCTGTTGGAGCAGTGTTAGGACAAAGGAAGAATAAAATTTTTCATTCCATTTCTTATGCTAGTAAAACTCTAGCCAATGCTAAGATCAATTAGAATACCACTGAAAAAGAGTTACTAGCAATTGTTTTTGCATCTGACAAATTCATAGCCCATTTGGTTGGCACAAAAGTGATTGTTTACACAGATCAAAAGTGATTGTTTACATAGATCACTTAGCCATAAAAAATTTTATCTCAAAGAAGGATGCCAAACTAAAGTTGATAAGGTGGATCCTCTAGTTATAAGAGCTGGACTTGGAGACCAAGGATAGAAAATGGATTGAGAACAAAGTAGCAAATCACCTTTCAAGGCTGGAAGCAGACGAAAGCATTGTGACCAAGTAAGAAATCATAGAAACATTTCCTGATGAGCAACTGTGATAGGTCCCAGTCAGAGACAGCCAATGATCACGCGTAGCACAAGTGATATTTTTCTTCTTATGGCGAGAAAGGACCAAATAATTATTGTTTAGAATTCTCAATACTTTTATTCATATTCTGGAGCTTATTTATAATAACAAGACTTTGATTTTCAACCTACAATCACGACTGAAATCAATTAAACAAATATTAAAATAATGACTTAACTAATATTTCGTAAAAAATAATCAAAAGCAACTTGATAAGGTTATCCCAAAAGCAACTTGATAAGGTCATCCCAAAATCACGGCTCCAGTACTCATCTTTACAATTTCCACACGTGAAACTGCACATGCATGTATCATGCATGGCTTGCACGGGAGTCAACTTATGCTCTCACGTAATATACTTATGGTTTGGCTTTGGGATTCTTCCAGATCTTCGTGGCTCATGCACTTGCTTTCTATCATTGCCTCCGCCACGAAGAATACCCTTGTCTTCAAGAGTCTGATGAGGGAATTACTGGCGCGGCATTGTGGCATCCTCCCATGTTGCGTCTTCAGCCGGTATTTTTTTCCAACAAACTAGATTCTGCTCGATCACTTTACCTCCTCTCTTCACCCAACGTCTGTCAAGGATAGCTTCATGGTCCATGATCACCGAGCCTTCATCATCCACAGGTGGTAAATCGATGCCGTTGTTAAGGAAATCACCCACAACTTTCTTAAGCAAAGAGATGTGAAACACCGGGTGAATTCGAGCATTCTCTGGTAATTGTAGTTTGTAGGCAACGGCACCAACTTTGCGAAGAACTAAATACAGCCCAAAGTACCTGCAAGCTAATTTCTAATGTGCCCTTCTGAACACTGAAGTCTGCCGATAGGGCTGCAACTTTAATAACACCATATCTCCTTGTTTGAACTCAACGTTGCGGCGACCCTTGTCAGATGTTTGATCAACCTCATGCACCGGCGAGGAACCAAGTTGATACATGGGCACGGCTGGAGGTGGTCTTCCATACAAAGCTTGGAATGGAGTCATTCCGGTGGAGATGTGGAATGTGGTGTTGCACCAAAATTCTACCCACGGTAAAAAAGAATGCCACTTTCGCGGCCACTGGTGAACAAAACATCTCAAGTACTGTTCCAAGCATCGATTAATTACCTCCATTTGGCCGTCGGTTTGCAGGTGGTACGCCGAGCTCATTTTGAGTTTGGTGCTTGATAAATTAAAGAACTCTTGCCAAAATTTGCTGATGAATATAGGGTCACGATTGCTGATGATTGACTTGGGCATACCATGCAGCTTCACTACTCCTTCACTTTCTTCTCGAACTGGAGCGGTGAACCAATGGTTTCGTTAGTGTTGTGGCTAGTGGTGCCTTTGGATGCATTGAAAGTTTCTGCTAATTTGCTAATGGTGTCTTCTAATCACTGAAGCTTGCCATTGATCCCAATCTCCATGCGTTCCATTCGGTTCTCCATGCTTTCCAGATCAGCTTCAATTCGCTCAATACGTTCTTTGTTGGTCATCATTGTTAACCCGCTCTGATACCAATTGATAGGTCCCAGTCAGAGACAGCCAATGATCACGCGTAGCACAAGTGATATTTTTCTGCTTTTGGCGAGAAAGGACCAAATAATTGTTGTTTAGAATTCTCAATACTTTTATTCATATTCTGGAGCTTATTTATAATAACAAGACTTTGATTTTCAACCTACAATCACGACTGAAATCAATTAAACAAATATTAAAATAATGACTTAACTAATATTTCGTAAAAAATAATCAAAAGCAACTTGATAAGGTTATCCCAAAAGCAACTTGATAAGGTCATCCCAAAATCACGGCTCCAGTACTCATCTTTACAATTTCCACACGTGAAACTGCACATGCATGTGTCATGCATGGCTTGCACGGGAGTCAACTTATGCTCTCACGTAATATACTTATGGTTTGGCTTTGGGATTCTTCCAGATCTTCGTGGCTCATGCACTTGCTTTCTATCAAACTGCTAATGCTACAACATGCACTGATGCTGCAACAATCTAAGCTTCCACGTATGTAAATTTTGCTAATTACTTGGGAAGTGGAATGTTACCACTTGATCTGAGTTACCAGCAGAAGAAGAGATTTCTCCATGATTTTAGAAGTTATCAGTGGGGTGACTCTTATCTGTACAAGATATGTTCAGACCATGTGATCAGAAGATGTGTATCTAATGAAGAAATTTCAAACATACTACAATCATGTCATGCTGCAGCATATGGAGGACATTTTAGAGGCTATCGAACAGCAACTAAATTTCTACAATCAGGTTATTACTGGCCCTCTATTTTTAAAGATGCTTAAGAGTTTGTTAAATATTGTGATAAGTGCCAAAGAACAGGGAACATCTCTCAAAAGTATTAAATGCCATTAACCAACATTTTCGAAGTTGAACTCTTTGATGTCTGGAGGATAGATTTTATGGGTCTATTCCCACCATCTTTTGAGAATTTATACATTCTAATTACTATAGACTGTGTCCAAATGGGTGGAAGCTATAGCACTACGAAGAAATATTACCAAAGTCGTGGTGAAATTCCTTCAGAAGAACATATGTACAAGATTTGAGACTTCTAGAGCCATCATCAGTGATGAAGGCACTCATTTTTGTAATAGGATATTTGCTGCAGCATTAGCTAAATATAGAATTAAGCACAAGATTGCTACAACATATCACCCACAGTCTAATGGTTAGACAGAAATGTCCAACAGGGAAATAAAAAGGATTTTAGAAAAAAGTGGTGAACCCTACTAGAAAGGATTGCTCTCTTTGACTACATGATTCCTTATGACCCTACCGTACAGCTTAGAAGACACCACTTGGCTTGTCTCCATACAGAATTGTCTATGGTAAAACCAGCCATTTGCCATTGAAGCTGGAGCATAAAGTATATTAGGCACTAAAACAATTGAACATGGACATGCATGCTGCAGCAGAGCAAATGAAATTATAACTTTGTGAGCTTGAAGACTTAAGGTTGTTTTCTTCATATGAAAATGTAAGACTTTATAAGGAGAAAATAAAACAATGACATGATAAACAAATCCATAAAAGGGAGTTAATTCCAGGCCAACAAGTTTTGCTATACAACTCTAGATTAAAACTTTTTTTCTAGGAAAGTTAAAATCCGGATGGTCAGGACCTTTTACACTTATTAAAATCCATCCTTATGGTGTTGTGGAGCTCAAGGACGACAATAGGTCATGAATTTATGGTAAATGGGCAACGAGTTAAACATTATATTCATGATGTTTTGCATAATTCAAAGGAGGATTTATGCCTCACAAACCCAAATTAAGCAATTAAGGGAAGGTCAAACTGAAAGACCTTAAATCAAGCACTAAGTGGGAGGCAACCCAATAAGGGAAGAAAACTTTAAATTTTCGCACAATTTGTTTCAATTTTAATTAGTGTAATCTTTTATGATTCTTTATTTTATTTATTATTTTCTTTCTTTCAGTACAGGAAACGAACAGGTGGGAGACATCACTTTGATGACTAATAAAAGTGCCCAATTTGTCAGACATTGAGAATGCTACAGCATCGCTTGTCGCAGTGATGAAATCAGGAAGCTAATATTATAGTTAAGCTACTAATAGTTCTGCTACAGCATTATTCAGTTGCTCCAATAACATGTCATTCAGCTGTTACTAATTTTTACCATAGTAGATAACAGACCTCCGTTAGAGGCTGATGTAAGCAAATCAATCCTTTTCAAAATCAAATTCATCATACTACTTTAATTTCGTGACACATATCTAGACTTTCCTTCTTCCAAGTAGTTTAAAAAATTAAAAATATTCACTTCTATAATTATCTTGTTATTTAATTACCTCTCTCTTCCTCACTTTTGCAGCTATAAATTAGGGTTTTAATTTTCCTTATTTCATATCAGCTTATCTCATGAACCTCTATTTCTCAATTGGCAAGACATTTTCTCCCAATTTCATTTTTCTAAACACAATTAAGTTTTGTGAATTGCTACAACAATGTCGAAAATCAAAGAAAGAGTTGGACGATTGAAAAATCTTGAACGCTTTCACTGTTACAAGATTGAGGAGAAATTCAGAGATATCATCAAGCCAAAAAAGATCCTGGAGGAAAAGGGTTTTTCAATTTCCTCAACAGCGATTAGGAATCATACACACAATTTATGCTGTTGTAGAAAAGCGAGGCTGGCTAGATTTTTACACTCACTCAAGGGACCCTATGCTACCAATTGTTAAGGAGTTTTACTCCAACATGCTGCAACAGGACCAACACACGGTCATAGTAAAGAATGTTCAAGTTGCCCTAGATCGAAGGTTAATTAATGCTTTCTATAACTTACCATATGATATTGACTGTGAATATTTAAACATGGTTGAGAATATGACTGCTAAGAAGTGGAGTGATGTGCTTAAAACCTATACGGTGGAGGGTAGTTCATGGTTGAATGAGGAATGTAGAGTAGTAAATAGAATTGACTTGAATCTAGTACCCAAAATGTGTGTAAAATTTCTAAAATCTAGATTAGTGCACACCACACACACCACCATGGTATCTCGTGAAAGACTTATTCTGTTATATGTTATTATCAAGAGTTTACCAATTAATGTTAGGAAAATCATAGAGAGAGAGATTAGAGAATGTGCCATGAAGAAGTAAAAGACTGTTACTTTGTTGTTTCCCTCACTCATCACTAGCATATGTGTAGTATCTCAGTGAAAATATCTACCAAAGATGAGAAAATTAAGAATAAAAGAGCTCTTACGGCTAGAATTGTAGAAAGAATTGTTGGGAAAACTGTTGCGCAGCAACACCAGAACATGTTGCTGTAACAAGGGTAGGGAAGGTCACTGGCATTGAAAGGAGGTTGTAAGAACTGAGTGACAGCATCAATGACTATGCAGAGGCACAACGAGAAGAAAATTGAAAATTCTGGAATTATGTGATGCACCTTGAAGACCATATGCACCAACTTGCAGTCTATATGAAGAGAAAGAATAGAGACTTCCCTGACACCTTATTGTAGCAGTTTAATTTTCAAACGGTAGTATAGGGTACTCTATCAGTAGAAGCAGAAGCTAAAAGTGAAAAAGCAACAGAATCTGAAGAGGAACAATAACCAGCCAAGGAAGAGAAAGACAAGATGAAAAAAGAACAAGAAGAAACATATGTGGAACAGAGTACAGAAGAAGACTCAGTAGAGGAGCAGGATGAGGCACTTCCAGTGGTGCCTCCTAAACAAAAAAAGAAGCACATCATAAAAGTTGATGAAGAGGAGATAGAGGATGAGCAAGATGATAAACCCCCCGATGCAGTATTTCCAAGCGAGGCAAGGAAAAAGTCTTGATTAATGAATAATCAAAAGAAGATCAACATGACATTGATGCAAAAATTGAAGCAGTTAGTACCAGAGTTACCAATACTGCTGAAGTAAAGAAGATTTTGCTGGATATTATTGTTGAAACCACATCTAAGGAAACTGCTACAGCAACCCCTCCGACAACCACTACTCAGCAACCTCCCATCAAATCTCCTAACCAAACTCTCATGGCATCCAATAAGCGTAAAAGGGCACAACCTTCTGGAGATATTGTAGTAATGCAAGCATCAGAAGAACTAGAAACTAAGAAAGCAAAGTCTAATCAGCCCAAACCATGAGAAGCTGCTGGTAGCCCATCAACTAGTCTAAGGAAGAAGGCGAAGAAATCGGTTGCTGCAGCACAGATCTCACCAAGGAAAAGTGCCTGAAGTGGAGCCCAACAATAGTAATCCTACTTCACTAGTGTTGTAGCACAACCCTCCAACAACAAGGGAGTACTCTCTACCAGCCAGTTTATTTTATTTCTTTCTAACAACTTTTCTTTTAGCTAGTTTTATTTTACTATTTATTTTTCATGTCTTTTTATTTAATGTATGCAAGTTTATCGTTATTTGGTTTAGTGTGCTTGTGAGGACACAACACCTCTTAAGTTTGGGGGGAAGTTATATTCTTGTTGTGTTAAAAGTATGTTCTAAGTGTGTTAAGAGTATGTTTGTAACATAGTTTCAAGTTATGAAAAAATGAATGTGTGGTGTGTGAAAATTTTAAAATTTTGACTTTAAAAAAAATTTAAATGTGTGTGATTAAGTGTGTAGCTCTGTTTTTAGTAGTTTTTTTTTTTAATTAAAGAATACCCAATGAGGATGATCTGAATGATGAATAATAGGTTACCTTCAATTAGATACAATTGTGGATAAAAGTTGAGTTTGTCTTGGCACTTCCTTTTAGTTGAGTTTCATAAGTATGTTGTAGCAATACTTAGTTGAATAACGGATAGAATTTAGTTCAAGTTTGGGGAAATTTGAATCTTTTTTAGAATTTGGTGCAAACTGTGTTGACATGGAATAAAGTCTGCTCAAATGGCTAAGTTGCTCAGTAAATAGGGCTATATGTGTTCCTCACATGTAGACTTGAGTAAAAGGCACCAAAAATTATGAGCATTGCTGTAGCACTAACTAAAAAAATAATGTTTTTGGTCCTCTGTCTAGGATGTCGAGTAATCAGGTCTGTTCATGAGTCTCATGTCCATCCTTGAGTAAAAGATGTCCAAAGATAAAGACCGCGATAACAGCATCTTGAATGCTATTGCTGCAGCAACTCTAATTTGTGTATTGATGAAGTAATTAGGTATCATCAGTACCCCTGATAGATATGCACATGAAAAGTTGATGTCACATTAAAGGGTACCTTGTTAGTAAAAAAAAATTATTGTTATAACATAGTTTGTAGCTTTATTAACTTGTGTTTCCCCCATGAATAAAAATGTCCTTATAAGTTTTATCTTTGAGATATATTGAGTAATTGAGTAATGTTGCAGCAACTCTAGACTTGATCAAAATACACATATGCACAAAGCACAAAATGAAATCTAAGTCTAGAACTGGATTTGTTATTAGTAACCTTGTATGTGAGAAAGAAATCAGAGGGTTGTTGACAAATCAAAACAATTTAGATGACAGAGCTTATCTATTTGTTTAGTGCATGATTGTGTTCGTTAATATTACTTAAGGACAAGTAACGGGTTACGTTTAGGGGTGTGATAACTCTATGAAATGAGAGTTATCATGGTGTTTTTATGCTTAAATCAACATTACTTAGAGAGTAAATGACATATTCTTACTACATTTTTGTTATATTTTGCATGAGCATCCATTTTAGTTTACTCTCAAGAAATTTTGTTTGATTTGGAATAATTTGTGTGCTTAGTTTATATGCATAATTGAAAGTGATCAGAAGCTTAAGATTCAAGGGAGGAATGTTGTTACAGTAGGCTTGTAAGGATAAGGTGTAACACTCCACTAACATATTTATTAAAAAATGCCTAAAAATACGGTTACTTTCAATATAAGTACGAATTCTAAAAGTTTACAACAAACAAAACTTTCTTACAAAATAAATAGTCATACAGAAACTCCTTAGTATAAAAACTTTATTTTACATAACACTAAGTTGTTTATTTTTATTGAAACAAAGCTGAGCCCATCATAAAATTCCAAGGTCTGTTATGCCCATATGCATTTCGTCTTGATTAGGACTTGGCGCTAGCTTGCTCTACTCATCATTACCTGCAATGTAAGGACTTTGTGAGCTAAAGCCCAGTAAGCTAACACTTTGATGCTAATTATGATGCATATGGATAACCATATTAATTTTTTAAAAGAAACATAGAAAATACAAAACAACTTTATTAGAGCCATAGGTATATTGCACTACAAGGCTGACACTTTTACTCTTTAAACAATATGCCCTTGGGCCTTATTAGTTGATCTTTTGAGCGTTACGTATCGCTGTCCCCAAAAGATTTCTTTTTACTTAGCTTTGAAGGCTTGCCCTCCTCAGAAACTTTGCCACCTAGTAGTACAACCACCTATTTTTCACAAATTCATTTTCTAAAACATCTTCTTCATAGTCTAATCTATGATATGCATGCATCAAATGCAATTTATGTCATAACATTTGAAGTTCCTAGATGCATAACAAAATAAATACATAACACTATTTAACAACAAGATTCTTTAATATAGGTGGCATAGCTGACCATAGCATAATTAAGTATAAATATCATAGATTAGGCGACAGAGCCGACCATAATATAATTGTATCATAGCTTAGGTGGCAGAGCAACCATAACATAATTGTATCATAGCTTAGGCGGCAGAGTCAACCATAACATAACTAATCACATCATAATAGCCATCACAACATAAAGGAATGGTTAAAATTGAAGTTAAGTATGAAAAGAATTTTGTCCTTACATTACAGTTGAAGTGTTACTTACCTCTTGACCTTGACTTCTTTAAACCTTTCTAAATTGAAGATTTCTCTACTCTTAATATTATGACTTAGAATAGAAGAGAATGCAATTTCTAGGTTACACTGAAAATGAAAGGGGTAGGGGGTATTTATAGGATTTCTTAAGGCTAATGGATGGCTAGGATTTTACCACCATAACTCTTGATCAATGGTTGAGATTAACCTTTATAAATAACTTACTAAATTCTAGAATTCTTAACTTTCTCTAGATACCTCTACTTACATTATCACTTATGTCATCGCTTATGTCATCATTCCTTAAAATTAAATATTATAAACTTAAGGGGTTTGTTAGCTTAAAATAAATTCCACTATATTTAAGTTAGAAAATTGTACCTCACAAATTCCTCCCCCCTTTTTAAAAATTTCATCCTTGAAATTTACTTACTGAATAGCTTAGGATGCTTATTCTTCATCTCTTCCTCACGTTCCCATGTTGCCTCCTCCACTGAGCTATTTTGCCATAGTACTTTAACTAAAGAGATCTTCTTGTTCCTTAACTCCTTTATCTTTCTATCAAGAATTTTAATTGGACGTTTTTCATAGGTTTAGTCTTCTTCTAGTTGAAGAGGCTTGTAATCTAGCACATGAGAGGAGTCTGGAACATATTTCTTTAACATGGAGACATGAAAGACATTATGTATTCTTGATAACGATGGTGGGAGGGCAAGTCGGTAGGAAACATTCCAGACACGATCGAGTATTTCAAATGGCCCAATAAACCTTGGACTTAAATTTCCCTTGTTCCCAAATCTCATTTATCCTTTCACTGGGGCAACTTTTAGAAATACTTTGTCACCAGCTTGAAATTCGAAAGGCCTTCACCTTTTATCGGCATAAGTTTTCTGTCAACTTTGAGCTGCCTGCATTCTTTGACGTATTAGATGAGGTTGTAATTAAGTTAGGTCCAAGATGCCTTCGCTCGCCCATTTCATCCCAATGAATAGGTGATCTACATTTTCTACCGTAAATAGCTTCATACGGTGTCATGCCGATTGTTGCTTGGTAGCTATTGTTATAGGCAAATTCAACCAATGGCAAATACTTGCTCTATATGGTTCATCCGGGGGCGAGATCGAGCTTCAAGAAATAGTGAATGGTCTTATCAATACACAAATGTATAACTCCCCGGGAATTTCAATTGCGCTTATATTCATCACTGTAGGAATTGGGTTCAAGCTGTCCCTAGCCCCTTCTCATCAATGGACTCCTGACGTATACGAAGGAGTGCGGTTCGTTCGATAAATTCCTACCTCTTCAAGCGTTTGAATCGTTCTTTCTTATTGACCATCTGTTTGAGGGTGAAATGCAGTACTAAACTTCAATATTGTCCCCATAGCCTTATGTAACTTTTCCCAAAATGTCGAAGTAAACCTTACTATCTTGTTTATATATATTTCTGCAAGCTAGTTCATGGTATACGTCATTCGAATATGTAAGAAGTGAGCAGACTTTGTAAGTCGATCGACGATCACCCAAATGGCATCATGCATTTTTGTAGTCTTTAGAAGACCAACGACGAAGTCCATCATGATTTATTCCCATTTCCATTGAGGGATTTGATTGG
Organism: Citrus sinensis; assembly: GCF_022201045.2. Lineage (NCBI taxonomy): Eukaryota > Viridiplantae > Streptophyta > Magnoliopsida > Sapindales > Rutaceae > Citrus > Citrus sinensis. The sequence goes on from NC_068563.1 coordinate 15,733,987, forward strand.
ATTGCAAAAGTCCTGCTGGTCTCTGGTGCTCTGCTTTGATTTGTTGACAAGTGAGACATTTTACCACGAACTCCACTATTTCTTTCTTCATTCCAGGCCACCAATAATGCTCCTTTAAGTCTTTGTACATTCTTATTGTGCTAGGGTGAAGTGAATATGGGGTTGCGTGAGCTTCAAGTAGAATTTCTTTCTTTATATCTTTATTGTTTGGTGCACATATCTTGTCTTTAAACAAGATGATTCCTTTCTCAGACATTTTAAATGACGCTTCTTTGAGTTGGCTTCTATCTTCAAGTTCTTCAAGTAGGAATCGCTTTCCTGTCCCTCTTTAATCTTTTCTAATAAAGTTAAATGAAGTGTCATGTTGGCTAATTTTCCTACTACTAACTCGATCTCTGCCTTTCATATATTATCTTGTAATGGCTTAAATAGAATCCTTAAAGCTGACAAGCTTGACTTTCTACTTAATGCATCTGCTACCTCGTTTGCTTGTCCAGGATGATAGTTTATTTCACAATCGTAGTCCTTGACAAGCACTAGCCAACGCCGTTGTCGCATATTTAACTCTTTCTTTGTAAAGAAGTATTTGAGGCTCTTGTGATCAGTGTAAATCTTGCAATGTGCCCCCATTAAATAGTGACGCCATATTTTTAATGCGTGCACCACTGCTACCAACTCCAAATCATGCGTTGGATAATTTTTCTCATACTCCTTCAATTGTTTGGAAGCGTATGCAATGACTTTTCCATTTTGCATGAGAACACATCCTATGCCATTTTTCGAGGCATCACTATAGCTGACAAAATCCTCAGAGCTATTAGTAATGGCTAGGATTGGAGCAGTGACCACTCGTTGTTGTAGTTCTTTAAAGCTTTTCTCGCATTCTGGTGTCCATACAAACTTGACATTTTTCTTTGTCAATTGGGTCAATGGCATCGCGATCTTCGAGAAACCTTCCACAAATTTTCGGTTGTATCCAGCCAAACCTAAGAAGCTTCTGACTTCTTTGGCATTAGTCGGTCAGGACCATTGGCTTACAATTTTCACCTTTGAGGGGTCTACTGAAATTCCATCATTAGACACATGTGTGTTAGCATATATGTATCCATAATGTTGATTTTGATGATAACAAATAAGATTAAGAATGATTAAGTTTTTAAAAGCTCAAATTATTTTAAATAAATCATTATTTTCATAATATAAATGTTTTATACTTAATGGAAAAATGATTTTATGAAATTGGTTATTTTCAATTAATGGTCTAAATTGAAAAAAAAAAGTTTTGAAACTCTGAAAATGGACTTATTTGTAAAATTTTATGACGATTTGGGCCATAGTATAATTTTATGAAGTTTTGGGGCCAAATTATAATTTTGCAAAAATAGTTCACTGTAGCAGTCACTGTAGAAAACGGCGATCCGACATCTTGATAACGGCTCACCGACGTCGAACAAAATTGAAGATTAGCCTCTAGACATTAACGGCGATCCGACATCTAGATAACGGCGATCCGACAATTTGAACATCCAGCCCAACGGTCATATTGACCAGTCAAACGACAATCCGACAGTGAGCAGAAAGTCAATAACGGCTAGTTTTCAGCTCCAACTATAAATAAGCTCAATCTAATTCAAACAAAAATAGATCTAAGAGTTATCATTGAGCTTGCTGTTGAGCATAAAACTATTATTGAGCTTTGAACTTGTTTTTGTTTCTTTGATTCACACATTGAGCATTCATTTGTAATCAAACACATTGTGTGAGAGAAAATTCATTTGTAATCTTTATCCTTGAGAGGTTGTAAGTGTTGGGATATACTTAGGTTAAGAGATTGGGGATAATCTCTTGTTGTAAAGGTCCATTGACACCTTGGAAGTCAACTGTAAGCGGTTGAAGCCTTGGGAAGCTTGCTTAGTGAAATCCTCAAGCCCAGTGAGCTTGGAGGCGTGGATGTAGGCAGGGATTATCGAACCACGTAAAAATTATTGTGTTTGTTTTCTCTTCCCTTACTATTTTATTATTGTGGTTTATTAAATTTATTATTTTTGATTCCATTAAGGCATTAGATTGAATTATTATTGTGTAGTTTGCTTAGCTTAATTTTTAAAATCCCAATTCATCCCCCCCCCTCTTGGGTTGCATAACTAGAATTTCAGTGTGTCCTAGGAATATAACTTCTTCAAGCCAAAATTCACATTTCTTGAGTTTTGTATAAAGTTGTTTCTCCTTCAAGGTCTAAAGAGTGATCCTTAGATGCCGAGCATGCTCTTCCTTTGATCGTGAGTACACTAAAATATCGTCGATGAACACCACTATGAATTTGTCTAGGTAGTCTTTAAATACCTTGTTCATGAGCTCCATGAAGGTTGCTGGGGCATTAGTTAGACCAAATGGCATGACGACAAATTCATAGTGTCCATAACGTGTTCTGAATGTTGTTTTAGGAATATCTACCTCTCCGATTCTTAACTGGTGATATCCTAATCATAGATAAATTTTTAAAAATACTAATGCTCATTGTAGCTAATCAAACAAGTCATCAATGCGCGGAAGCGGATACTTGTTCATGATAATCACCTTATTTAGCTTTCGATAGTCGATGCACATTCGCATTAATCCATCCTTCTTTTTCACAAACAATACCAGTGCTCCCCATGGTGAATGGCTTAGGCGTATGTAGTCTTTGTCTAGTAACTCTTGCAATTAAATCTTTAACTCCTTTAATTCTGATGGGGCCATCCTATAAAGCGCCTTTGAAATTAGAGCAATTCCTAGTAGCAAATCGATTTTGAATTCAATTTCTCGAACCGGTGGCAATCCTGGAAGTTCTTCAGGAAAGACCTTAGGAAATTCGTTCACCACTGGAATATCCTCCAACTTTGGTCTTTGCTCTTCTGTTTCGATGACCACACTTGCCAAGTACCCCTCACATCCTCCATTTAGTAGTCTGGCTACTTTTAAGGCAGAGATGACAGACATTTTGTTCTCTTTGCATTCTCCTTTAAATATAAATGATTCCGTTTATGGTGGTCGAAAAGTTACTTCTTTTTTCTTGCAATCTATCTTGGCATAGTGCCTTGATAGCCAATCCATACCAAGAATTACGTCATAGTCATGCATTTCAAGGATTAGTAGGTCAACAATAGTGTATTACCATTAATGCTGACTTTACATGCCTTAACAAATTGTCCTGAGTTCAATACTTCACCCGATGGTAACATGACACTAAAAGACTTATTTATTATGTCAGGGACATTTTTTATTTTCCTAATGAATGCTGGTGAGGCAAATGAATGTGTAGCTCCTGAGTCTATTAGCACATATGCAAGAGTTTTAAAGATAGATAGTTCACTTGATATTACTAAGGGGTTTCCTTCCGCATCCGCCTTAGTGAGTGTGAATACTCGAGCATTATCCTTTTCTTGTTGCGTACCATTTTCTGGGCAGTCCCTGATGAAGTGTCATTCTTTTCCACATTTGAAACATGTTTTGGTATTTGCTCGACATGCCCCAGTGTGAGTTCTGCCGCATTTATTGCACTTTGGCTTTTGTGGGACTTCTTTATGATGATTTTTTAGGCGTTTGCTTTTACTATGATCATGGACCACTGGCGTTCCCTTTCTCTTGTTATTATTTGAGCGTTGTCTTTCTACAAAGTTCTCTTGGTCCACACTTCCTTTGTTTCTTCGTTTTTCTTCCTTCTTTTCTTTATCTGCATGCTCAATCACCGAGGCTCGATCGATGAGTTTGTTGAATGAAGCATCACAAACTCCAGCCACCTTTAAGTCTCTTGCGAGATCTTTGCGGAATCCTTACATAAAGTGGTCCTTTTTCAAGTCTTTCGTTGCAATCATATGTGTGGCATATCGAGAGAGCTCATCAAATTTTCGGATGTACTCCAGCACAAACATCCTTCCCTTTTGTAAATAAACAAACTCTCTTCTTTTGGCCGAGCAAACAGTCTCTAAAAAGTATTTGTTATAAAAGTGTTCTTTAAATTCCCCCCACTACATTGTTGCTTCATTATGAATTCGTTTAATAGAGTCTCACTAGTATTCCACCGCTTCTCATAGCATAAAGGAGACACATGTGACTTTTTCTCCTACTGGCACTTTGGCTACTTTTATCATTCTTTCTATGGTCCTCAACCATTGGTCTACTCTGATAGGATCTACACCTCCTTCGAATATGGGTGGATTCAATCTTCTAAATTTGCTTCCTGCATTGTTCATTGTCTGAGCATGTTCATCCCTTCTAACTTCCCTTTCCAAGAGTTGTGCCACAATGTTTGTAAGTCAATCAATTACAGATTGCTCCCTTACAGTTCTTTCCGCTCTTCTACTTCTGTAGCCCTTATCACTTGACATCTCAACGAGTTTTTTTAATCTAATTTCTACGTGTCAAACAAGTCAAATGTAATATTTCTTACTAACCTAATTCTAAGTCTTTACTAAAAAGTCGAGCCTTGTCCTACCCCTTGACTAGTGCATATGGACGATCTACAGAATCACTTTAAACCTTGGGCTCTTATACCAATTTGTAACACTCCACTAACATATTTATTAAAAAAATACTTAAAATTTTGGTTACTTTCAATATAAGTACGAATTCTAAAAGTTTACAAGAAACAAAACTTTCTTACAAAAATAAATAGTCATACAGAAACTCCTTAGTATAAAAACTTTCTTTTACATAAAACTAAGTTGTTTATTTTTATTGAAACAAAGTTGAGCCCATCATAAAATCCCAAGGTCTGTTATGCCCATATGCACTTCGTCTTGGATAGGACTTGGCGCCGGCTTGCTCTACTCATCATTACCTGCAATGTAAGGACTTTGTGAGCTAAACCCCAGTAAGATAACACTTGGATGCTTTTATAAATTATGATGCATACGGATTACCATATTAAGTTTTTAAAAGAAACTTAAAAAATACAAAACAACTTTATTAGGGCCCTAGGTATATTGCACTATAAGGCTGGCACTTTTACTCTTTAAACAATATGCCCTTGGGCCTTATTAGTTGATCTTTTGGGCGTTACGTATCACTGTCCCCAAAATATTTCTTTTTACTTAGCCTTGAGAGTTTGCCATCCTTAGAAACTATGCCACCTGGTAGTACAACCACATATTTTTCACTAATTCATTTCCCAAAACATCTTCTTCATAGTGTAATCCATGATATGAATGCATCCAATGCAACTTATGTCATAACATTTGAAGTTCCTAGATGCATAACAGAATCAATATATAACATTATTTAACAACAAGATTCTTTAATATAGGCGGCATAGCTGACCATAGTATAATTAAGTATAAGTATCACAGATTAGGCAGCAGAGTCGTCCATAACATAACCAAGTATCATAGATTAGGCGGCAGAGCCGACCATAACATAATTGTATCATAGCTTAGAGCCGACCATAACATAACTAATCACATCATAATAGTCATCATAACATAAATGAATGGTTAAAATTGAAGTTAAGTATGAAAATAATTTTGTCCTTACATTACAGTTGAAGTGTTACTTATCTCTTGATCTTGATTTCTCTAGACCTTTCTAAATTTAAGATTTCTTTACTCTTTATATTATGACTTAGAATAGAAGAAAATGAAATTTCTAGGTTGCATTAAAAACGAAAGGGGTAAGGGGTATTTATAGGATTTTTTAAGGCTAATGGTTAGTTAGGATTTTTCCACCATAACTCTTGATCAATGGTTGAGATTAACTTTTATAAATAACTTACTAAATTCTAGAATTCTTAACTTTCTCTACATGCTTCTACTTACATTATCACTTTTGTCATCGCTTATGTCAACATTTCTTATGTCATTGCTTATGTCATCATTCCTTAAAATTAAATATTATAAACTTAAAGGGCTTGTTAGCTTAAAATAAATTCTACTATATTTAAGTGAGAAAATTGTACTTCACATAAGGAAAGAAGATGGTTATAAAAGAATTAAAACAAGTCTGGAACAGTGCAGATGTTGAAGCCAATGTTGTAGCACCGTTGATGTAGCAATCCTAGGGCAATGACAAAGAAGATTTCACGCGAGATGCTTAGAAGATTGCAATACGCAGTTTCCTAAACTGAAAGATTCGCGCCCATGGCTTCCTGTTACACTAATTTTAAGTTATAAAAGGAGCACAAACACAAAGAAAAAAGGACAAGCCATCATTAAAGAAAACGAATAGAGAACAAAACAAGAGAAAACAAAAATCAAGAGAGAGAATTGAGGACGGTAACATAGGATTCTAGAAGAACATCAAGCGGATCTTAACTCTTATTTCTTGTTCTCTTGTTTTTCTCTCATCATGATGGATTGTTTGATGGCTGAAATAATTTTGATTCTTGTTTTATCACAGGTGATGAACAAACTTGATGGTTAATTGACTGATATTCTGGCAATTAACATGTTTGCTATAGCATGTTGTTTTGATAATACTTATTTCAATTCACTATTTCAGCTGACCACTCATTTAGTGATACTAGCTAAAATAGAGCCTAAAAAAGACTTGTCTTAGTGGAGCATATCATAACAATACTTGGTTTTAGATTTGATTTCCCGAGTTGGACATATCATAATAATACCTGGTTTTAGATTGGGTTTCCTGAGTTTGGTTTAACTTGATTCGAAAAGGACAATGCTTAATTTAAAATTAGTGATGAACTAGATGTAGGGATTCACCTTGCAAGGTAATTAGAATCTAAAACTTGTAATGATATATTTGATGTTAGCATAACAATTGGTTACTGTTAAGTTGCATTTTGGTATAAGACATCCAACATGCGATAACTGAGGATACATAAGGATTTTGCCCAGTGTTGTAGCAGATATTGTAGCAATCGAGCCAAACATTAGAAAAAATAGTCACAACCATTAAGTGAGTTTAATCACTTAACTACTCCATTCCCCTTGGTTACATGCTTATATTTGCTGTGATAATTTACTTTGTTGTATTTTTCTTATTGCATTTTTTTTATCTTAATTAGTTTATTAGTTTAAAATTTTATTTTAATTCTAATTTAGAATAAAAATTGCATTGATGAAATTGTTGTAGCAATTCCTATACCAACAATCCCTATGGAGACGATCTTGAATGCTTATCATTATATTACTTATTGTGTACACTTGCACATTGACACCAATAGCATTAGAAAATCTACAACAATGATTAAATGAATTTTAAAAGGTTTAGAATTATTATTGAAGTTCAATTTTGCAAGAAAAACTCAAGAGAATGAGGAATTTTAGAGAGAGAAAGGTGCAGCCACTGCAGATAGAGAGATAACGATGAGGGGTTATCATGAATAAAGAAGAAAACCTAAGAACTGTTGTATAACTGCGCAATATCGGTGAGCCATCTTCCTACTATCATCGAGCGGTTATCATCCAGAATCATAGAAACCTTGTAACACGCAATCAATTCTCCATTTTATCCATATTGGTTAATTGTTATCGAGTAGTGAGCAGATTTCAATTTTCTAAGTTTCTATTTTTAAATGGTTATCCATTATTTTTTAACTATGATTTCGTACATTTGTTTTAATCTTTGGCCAACAATTGATTCATTTGTATTAATACAAAATGTCTTTAAAGGCCATTTTAATGCATGATTCATGAATGCATATATATAGGCATACAACTCAAACATAGTAACCAATCCAACAATAGCACATTCTTAAGCTAATAATCATATAATGAAAAGCAATATAGTCTTGATATCATATAGAGTTGTGCTAATATGCAATATTCATCATCCCAAGCTCATGTCTAATTTTAATAAACCGTTCTTCGCTAATAGGTTTTGTGAAGATATCTACGAGTTGTTTTTTGATTGATACAAATTCTAATGTAATGTCACATTTGTTAACATTATCTCTCAAGAAATGGCGTCTTATCTCAATGTGCTTGGTTTTAGTGTGTTGAATGGGATTCTCTGAAAAGTTTATAGCACTAGTATTGTCACACATGATAGGTATATGATCAACGTTAATACCATAGTCTCTAAGGATTTGTTTCATCCAAAGGGCCTGTGCACAACAACTATCGGCGCACTACAAAAAAAGTGATCTATTGTGATCGAAAAAATTTGTCTCTATATATGTAAAGTCTGTCACTAAGTAAATTTGGTGACACACTATATGTCATTATTTATGTGTTGCATTTGCCACAAGTATTATGTTCACTAATACGCACCTTATAGCGACAAATATAAATTTATGGCAAGTAAGGACAGAAGCAAAAATCTGTCAATATAAGCATATTTTTAGACATAAGTCTATCTCTATTTTGACACTAATGGCTATTAATGTGTCACTATATTGATACTAGCGAGTGTTAAAGTGTCGTTATTTATATAATTAAGGACAATTAAATTACTCATTGATGATCATTATTGACAATGAAATGGGCCACTATAAATTCAGTTAGTGACAATTTATTTAGTCATTAACAAATTAAATATGACACTTGAAAGTGTTGTTATTGGTCTAATTAGTGATAGTTAATTTGGTCGATATGATCTCAATAGTGACCTATAATTTTGTCTCAATGAATATATTACAAACAATAAATCAATCATTATATATCTAAATTAGTAAATTCTATAACAATTTATTCAGCAACCAACAATGTAAATAGTGACATTGTTTCAGTCTCCAATTAAAAAAAGTGACATTTTTATTATTACAAAAAATAATGATCTATCTATCAAATTTGTCACTAATTAAGCTTAGAGACAATTAATTTTGTTGCTACATTTATAATTTATAAAGTAATTTAGCATAAATAATATGATTTGAGGAAATTAAATCATAAAATTCATTAACAAATGCATAGTTCAGTAACGACAATAATCATTTTAAAATTGCATTTTATACTACGTCATAAAAAAATGTTGTCAATTGTTAATATTATTACCATCCAATAAAGAACTACTGAAAATTGTAAACAACTCTAATAATTGTCAAATTTTCAAAAATCATAAGACATCAACCATCAAAAGTTTCATTTGCATTTGCCTCATTTTGCGCTTGAACGTATTTCAAAAATTCTGCAAGATTTGATTGTAGTCGATCCATCTCTTCCTGCATATTCTTAAGTTCATTTTCTGTAGCTTGCCTATGACTTCGCTCTTCCTCTAACATTTTCAAACTCTCATTTCGACAAGATTGTGTTCCAAAGACATCTACTCTAGGAATCTCATGACCATAAATGAGAGTAGATTTTGTATGCTTGCCTACAACCTAATTAAAGATTTGATTCTTTGATGCATTGGCCTGCTAGTTCACAAGCTCATTCATTTGATTCTGAAGCAAAAAAAAAAAAAGAACAAAATGAATTATAATGAAATATACAATGAATCAATCAAATTATAATTATAATATAAGATATCTTTTCATACATGCCAAAATAAGCAAATAGCATAAATTCAAAGTCCATTTTGGGACAATTTGCGTTCCTTTCATAACTAAATATAGGGGAGAGATAGGTATTTCCCCGTTAGTTTGTAGGTGGAGTACATATCCGACCAGTACTTGTGAGAGTAAAAGCCTCGGTTATGCCACAATAGAACTTAATCTAGTTGGCTTCAATATATGACTCATACAAGTATGACTAGACTTTTACTTGTGTAATATATATATATGATTCCCCAAAAAAAAAATTATTCATCAACCATAGAAACTATAATAGTACTTAAAATTGTATTGCTTTATGCTCATAACAAAACTAAAGCAAAAAGGACTTGAAGTTGCATAACTATTATATAAAAGTCTTACTTACAATTGCCTCTCTTAGTTTAAATCAATAGGCTGGCCATTTTTTTTGGGTAAGTAACTGTAAACATAGTTATCATGTCCGGTTCTTTTCCTTCTAGGTTATTTGAGTGCTGCAAATATACAAACACATCAATATTAATGTAATTACAAAAAAAATATGTAATAATAGGTAAGGTAAAATGATCAACTAAATAATTCATCTCGAATTCTAGCGAAGCTTTTGTTCCAGCAGTGTTATTGGTCTTCAATTTTGAACTGTTAACTTTGCTTGTTGCAAAACATTGCTGCAATAAAAATAAACGGTTAACTTCCACGTACAATTTTTGTGAACAAGTATGAAGCTAAACAAATAACTAAATAATATATGTTCTTTGAATTAAAATAATATATGTTCTTACTTGTCCTTTCTCGGATTCTCAAATTTAACTAGCCAATCCCATTGATTTTCACCCACCTCATATTTTAAACCATTTATCGTCTCTTCATCATTTCTTGACTCATAAGACTTGGTCTTTAATGCAAATTTTTTTATTTCGCCAACGATGAGCTAATTTTTCATTAAGCCATCTGCCCCCTATAACCCAATTGATAATGAATTTTGCCTACACATATTTTAATAAAACACTTAATAAAACTCATTGAGTTAAAAAAATTCAAAACAAAGTAGTAACGTCATGTACGTTTATAATAATTTTATTGTAGGATTGACATAGCTCTAGTAAATTTTTGACTTCTTGCTTAACATCAACTGGTACATCTCTTCAATCATCAAAATTAAATGGCATTACTAATGAATCACATGAAAGGTATCCAATGTATTGCCCTAATGCTTTACCCCCTTGCCCAATAAGGTTAAAATCCACTTGTTTGGCTACTATGATGAACTTTAGTATCTAAAAATAACAAAGGAAAAGTGAAATTGGACTTATCTAATGGTAATATCACATTTTCTTGTTTTTTGTAAGTAATCTCAATAGTATTACTAATAGCTTAAATGTAACTTGTAAAAGTTTTCCATTTGCCTTTTATCGTGGATAATAGAAAAAAGAGGTCTGCTTAAAAATTACTTAAGTAAACTGTATGCTAAATAACGATCTAAAAAATGATTTTTTTTTTTTTTTGCAAATGTCATTTAATAAAAGATATCTGAAAGATCTTGAGAAGCACTTCCATGACCACTTGTTTGGCCATTTTGATGAACTTGGGTATCTAAAAATAACAAGCACAAATGGTAACTAAAATTTTTTCCTCTAACAGTATCAAATTTTCTTATTTTTGTAAGTACTCTCAATCATGTTACTAATAGCTTAAATGAACTTGAGCAACTAGAAATAAAAGTTACAAATTGTATTTATTAAAGTCCAAACGATGACTAACAAATAACTAAGATATTTACTGACTTGTATGAGCTTGATTTTCACTTAGAACTTTGTTATGAATTTGCTTAATCTCCGTATCTTTGTTTCTGCTACTTTGCTTGGAGATAGGACTTCTTTCAACATAAGGATATGTGATAATTTGGTCTCTTATGCTCGACCATTCTCTGCTACATATTCTTATCAAACTAATGCAACCATAGATGTCATATATATAATAATCAAATGATATGAAGACATATATAGAAAAAATAATAAATAAAAATAATTATTTATCAATAAAACAAGTTATTAAACAACAAAACTTGTGTCAACTAAAAGAAAAAAAAAGCATGAAATGTAATTCAACTCTGAGCTTATTAATCAAAATCACTATTAGTAAATATTATCATCATCACTATCAAAATCATCACTAGAAGCATTTGATTTTTCTTCTGCTACATCTAAAGGAGTATCAATCACTGTCCCAGGCACATTATCTCTAACTAAAGCAGTATTGTTAAAGTTGTCTGAAAGTTCCTCCAATCTTTAACCACTATATGATTCATTAGCTACAAGTGATTCTCCATCATCTTCAACCTCATTCTCTTCCATATTAAACAAATCTCTAGGTTTTTTTATCACTGCAACATGCCAATCATTTTCAACAAGGTTTGCCACATAGAATACTTATATTGCTTGTGTTGCAAGAACAAACAATTCATTAGTACTAAGTGAAGAATTAAGATTCACAAGTGTAAAATCTAACTCATATTTTTTTATCCCTCTACTAGAATTTATAGCAACCCAATCACACTTGAAAAGAGTAACTTTTTTCTCCCCATAACAGTCTAGCTCAATAACATCTGTTAACTTTCCAAAGTATAAAACATCTCCTAAAACAAGATTTTTATTTTTACCTTTAAACAAGATTTGAAAAGTTTATTGGAATTCAATTTTGATTGTGTACCAGACTTGTGTAATCTAATTGTCAATCATCTTTTTGATGGTGTCTACTTTGCATGTTCTCAATATAGAAAAGACACATAGGAGAGAAATTAATAGTTGGTCACTACAAGCATATAGTTCTAGAGAAGAAAAATGAAAATCACATCAAATTCAAATTGAAACTATAAACTATTGAGTAAAATCACAATAATCCCAAAATGGAACTAAATAATATATAAGTTATCTTTTGCAGGATGTAACATGCTCAACCAAAGACCAAATATTTGTTTTATTTTACTATTATTAAAACCCACAACAAAAATAACTCTTGAGATAGAAAGGATTTTGAACACCTTGTAAGAATTTTCAAAAACTATAAATTCAGCATAATAAGAAATGAAGTACAAATTTAAAGAAATTTAGTGTTTGAAACTGCACAGCTTACTGATTGTAGAATATAAAAACAACACCTTACTATCAATTGTAGAATATCTATCAAAATCAACACCCAACAACAAATTTTAGTAAGTAAAATAACAAATTAGTGGACGATTAAGAAGAACAAAAAATAAAAAAAATAAACCATGACTAGATTACCTTGTTGCTCTTAAAACTAAGAGGAGAGCAAATTGCAACTTTAGATTTCGACAGAAGGACAAAAAAATTACTAGGTTTTTGTGAAACGATGGAGGTAATAAAGTAGAGTTATTGTAGGCTTTGTAATAGACAAATTAAAATAAAAAGGTGAAATTCGATTGGGATGAGGAAAGAAAATAAGAGAAATCCATACTTGATTAGGTTTCAAAAAAATTGATGGTCTTGAAATTGAATTATAATATGGAGTTGAAGGATTGATGCCCCAATTAAGGAAGAAAGTTGTTTTGGGGAGAAAAATATGCATGATTTGTGACATGATTAATTTAGATTATTAACAGGGACGATTTTATTGTGTCTTAAATAAAATAAAATTGAGTCTTTTCAATTTATTGTAACACAAATTATAGATATTGTCCCTAAAGGGTTAAATATTTTGGCGCCAAACTAATGCAAGAAAAATTTCTTTAACTATTAGTGACAAAGGCTAACATTTGTCCCTAAAAAGTCTTTCTTTTTTTTTTATAGTGGCGGCAATAAATTCAACCTCGGTGGTTGAGATTGCAATTGAATTTTGCTTCTTACTAAACCAAGAGACAATTGAGTGACTTAGAAAGTAACATGTTCCACTAGTACACTTCCTATCAATCTTATACCTAGCAAAGTCGGCATTCAAATAACATGTTAGATCTATATCAGTTCCTCTAGGATACCAAAGGTCAAGATCTATGATTCTACTTAAATAGCATAAAATTCTTTTAACAGCAAGTAAATGAGATTCCTTGGGATATGATTGAAATCTTGCTCACAAGCACACACTAATAAAATATCAAGTCTACTATTAGTCAAATAAAGGAAGGATCTGATCATACCTCAATATGTTTTCACATCAACTTTTTTAATTTTTCATCTTTGTCAAGCTTGATTGTTCAGCTCATTAGATTGTCTTTAACCTTTCCATCTTCAAATCCAAATATTTTAAGTAAATCTCTTAAATATTTGGCTTGATTGATGAATATTCCTTATTTGGTTTGTCGTATCTGTAGTGTAAGGAAGTACTTCAACTCTTCCATCATACTCATCTCAAATTCTTTGCTAATACAAGATGAAAATTTTTTACATAAAGACTCATTAGTAGAACCAAGATAATATCATTAACATAAACTTGAACAATAAGAATATCTTCATTCTTATGCTTAATATAGAGTGTAGTATCTACTTTTCCTATTGAAAAACTATTTTCCAAATGAAATTTACTAAGCCTTTCACACCATGTTCTAGGTGCTTGTTTTAAACCATACAAAACTTTAGACAACTTGTAAACATGATTTGAAAATTTTTCATTTTCAAAATGAAAGTCATTTTGAAAATAAGATGTGCACCACAAATAAATAGGCAAAAAAATGAACCAATAAATCCAAAGCAAAAACCAACCATAAGAAACACATATTTTTATGTGGAAAACCCAAAGCGGAAAAAATCACGGGACCGTAGTTCGATATAATCTTTCACTATAATAATGCGATTATAGCACAAATTCTTCTCTAGATAATACTAGCGGCTACCAACATAAAGAATATTACTGTTCTTGGCTTACAGTAACAGTCTAATAACTCTCTTTAACAAGTGGGTATCTCAAATAATAGTCAAAGAGAGGATGAGCTAAAAATCAAGACCAGTAGGATTGTAGAGGGCGATGCCAGGAACTTGCACGTACAGCCATTAAATTATTCGTTTAGCATTTTAGCCGCTCTTGCAATAATTCTTTTATTTCTCTTCCATTTTAATTATTTTTTGCATATTTAATCTCCAAGCATTGATTGATTGTCCTCTTCAATAAAATAAATAAGAAATAAAATAAACTCATAAATAAAGAATTGGAGGGAAAATATGTCACTAAATTATACCCATCAATATGATGATGTTAGTGACAGATGTGTATCGAGACATTTGATGAGTAAAATTGATTGAGTTATTTGAAAAAAAATGTACATATCACATAACACATCAAAGTGAGTTTTAGAGCTGATTATAGTGACCCTTTTTGCCCATTTTCATTCATACAACTTGCTACATTTGAAAATTAATTAAACTAATACATATGGAAGACTATTTAGAGCTCTAAAAGATAACAAAAAGGTCATATTTGATTCATTTGAGTCTTTTCTAGCCATCCTCATTGTCAAGTATCCATAGATAACTTTTGAGCCTAAAACATTTTTAAAAAAAATTATTATTATCTTCTTATCTTAAAGTATTATCTTATGTTCTACGTTTTCCATCTCTCATTCATATTTGAGAAAAATATAGATGATTATTTTATTAAAAAACTAGTGCATTATAACAAAAAAAAAGTGTGGGAAAAAAATGATGTGCCATTGAAAAGAAACAAAAATGCAAGATTGAAAAAGAAAAGCAATGTGGAAAGTAAATTGATTTTTTTTGGTAAAAAAAAAATCTCTATTTTTCTCAAGCATATATTTTATTTTTCGTTATTATGCTCAAATCATTCAAAAATTGGCAAGATATTTAAAAACATTAAGCATAATAATGAACACTCAATCATGGAATAATAAACTAAAAATAACAAAGATTTATGGAACTAAATATTCATAATTAGGCTACATCATAAACCTACTAAAATAAATTATTTCATGGGAATATAAAGAGAATCCATAAATATCGTAGAGAACATTCAAGTAAGATAATAGAAAAGAGGGAAAAAAACTCAAGAATTAATCCAGCCTCTCTCTGGATGTCTTGGGGCTGCTTTTCCTTAATTCTATTCATGCAGCTGCTTCGACTTTTCTCTAATTCCCTTTTTTTTTCCTCGATTTGTGCTCTTCTTCATCTCTTTAGCTTTGTGTCTTTGCTTCCCTTTTATAATCTTACTAATTATCTCACCGTAAATCCTTGTATGGAAAAGATTAACACAAAAGCCAAGCGGCCTCTTTTTGTTAACTAAATCTTCAATGCTCCCCCTCACGTGATTGCATGCATGATGGTAAATCTTAGCTTGATTTGTTTAAATTAAATTTCTTTATTTCTTTCCCTTTCTAATTCCTCCAAGCAAATTTCTTCCTGAATATTCTGATTTAATTCTTCTTTAATCCCAAATTATAACTAAAATAACAAAATATAAAAATTAAGATACAAACTAACATAATAAAATATAATTTAAAATAAAATTAAGTTTGCGAAATATAAAAATAATATATAAATTACTAGCACATCAAATACCCCCAAACTTAACATTTTGCTAGTCCTCGAGTAAAAATTAAAATAAAAACTATGAAAAGAAAATCCTTACTAAACCACTTTTGCAGGTGATTGCGATTGCATTTAGCATGCAACAAACCTTTAAACCCCTGGGCAGCCCTAGTGGACGAGTTATAGTCTGGTGAGGCTTTCTAGCAATGATACCTACAAGCATCATCAAAAATGCCTCAAAGATTATATAAAGTATATAGCTCAAAGAAAATTATAAATATTGGCAAAGTTCTAACCTTAATTCAATAGCTAGTCTCATCTCATGGTGGATTCTTGTGTTATGTGTGAATCAATTCAATCAAAATTCATTCTCAAAATTTTCAATATCAATAGGCTTTGTATTCGAATAATAAATAGAGTAGGTCAAACTAACCTCATTATCTTGATCCTTTTTTTAATAAATATCCACAGGCATAAATTCGTATTTTCTTTGGATTTCTATTGAAGCACGTGTTTTTTTTTTTTTTTAAGATATCCATAGTTAGAAGCTTTCACTCTACCCCTTAAGGTAGCCTTCTTCTCAAGGAAGATAATCTTATATATATTGATGGCACGTAGGCCACAATTACTCAAGGATAGCTTCGCTCTTAAGGGTTATAGGTAGTTATTTCTGACAATGACGCCTGGGCAAACTTAAGTAAAGTAGAATCAGGTAAACAATCATTTACTAAATGTAAAATTCTCAACTCATATTGTATCAATCTCAAATCTCAAGTCAAAATTCTGAAAGAATCAATATAAGTGCTCATGATATTTAAAGAATCACAATCAAGACGAAACTAATACAAGAATCAAGTATTAACTACGAAAATATTCATCTCTTCCTAAGAACCGTATTCATGTTCAAATATATACTCATCATTAGCATGCAAACAACATATTTTTTTTGTTTCTTTTTTCTTTTTTTCTTTTTTTCTTTTATAATTTTTTTAATGAAAGCAAATATTCCCACCCCTAAACTTAAAATAAACATTGTCCTTAATGTAAATAAAAAGAAAAGGAAAAGAGAAACTACCCTCGTTTCACACTTGAAGATATAAACTTGTAGCTGAGTTGTTGAAAGGCATGTAAATAGTTGATGTTCGTCAACCTCTAAACTTGTATAGAAACCTAGATAAAATAATATAAAATAAGTAAAAGGAAATACTAACAACAGAAGTAAGGAAAAATGAAAATAAATAATA
This sequence comes from Citrus sinensis, assembly GCF_022201045.2. Lineage (NCBI taxonomy): Eukaryota > Viridiplantae > Streptophyta > Magnoliopsida > Sapindales > Rutaceae > Citrus > Citrus sinensis. The sequence goes on from NC_068563.1 coordinate 15,751,128, forward strand.
ATAATAATAATAATAAGGTTTTGAAAGCTTGGGTTGCCTCCCAAGAAGTGTTTAATCTATAGTCATTAGCATGACAGCCTCTAGTTCTTGATTCATGACTAGATAGCTCAATACCTATCTTGTGCTTATCGAATGCATCATCTAGATAAGGTTTCAATCGATGACTATTAACCTTAAATGTGCCCTTTGTATCATAAGAAACTTCTGAAATTCACATCTGAGTATATGCTTATCATGCCAAGTTTTAGTGCGGGCTTTATAGATTCAAGCATTCTCATAAGCTGCATCGCGAAATTCATCCATTTCACTAAGTTGCAACAATCTCATACTTCCTGCTGCCTGCATGTCAAAGTTCAAAATCTTCATCGCTCAATATGCCCTATGCTCAAGTTCAACAGGTAGATGGCGTGCCTTTCCAAATACTAAGCGATAAGGAGACACACCAATAGGTGTTTTGAAAGCTGTTCGATAGGCCAAAAGTGCATTGTCTAGTTTTTTCGACTAATCCTTTTGTTATGCATTTACTGTTTTCTCCAAAATTCTCTTTAATTGTCGATTTGAGACTTCAATTGGCCCACTAACTTGCGGTTGGTAAGGGGTGGCAATGCTATGTGTAACTCCCTATTTGCTGAAGAGGGCTTCATATTGCCAATTGCAAAAATGTTTCCCACCATCACTTATAATTGCTCTTGGAGTGCCAAACCATTTGAAAATATTTTTCTTCAAAAAATTCACAACAACTCGAGCATCATTGGAAGGAAAAACAATAGCTTCAACCCACTTGGAAATATAATCAACAGTTACTAGAATATATTTATTCTTAAAAGAAGATTGAAACGGACTCATAAAGTCAATTCCCAAAACATCAAACAATTCTACTTTAAGAAAATTATTTAACGATAGTTTATTTTTCCTTGAAATGTTACCCATCCTTTGACACTGGTCACAAGTAGGAACAAACACGTAAGCATCTTTAAATAAGGTGGGCTAATAAAAACCTGATTGAAGCACTTTTGCTGTAGTTTTCTTTGCACCAAAAAGTCCACCAACTTCACGCAAATGACAATGTTGTAGAATGCTTCTCATCTCTTCTTCTAGGACACATCGTCGAATGATTTGGTTTAAACAATACTTATATAAGAATAGATCTTCCCAAAAATAGTATTTGACATCTGAGAGGAAATTCTTCTTCTGTTGGTATGATAAATTAGAAGGAACAATAGTTCTCACTAAATAGTTTCCAATAACTACATACCATGGTGATTCGAAAGTTTAAAGAGCCGATAACTTTTGATCAGGAAATTCTTCGATAATTGAGACCATTGCATTATCCCCTCGCTCTTCTTAATATAATTGAGATAAATGATCCGATACTAGATTTTCAGATCTCTTTTTGTCCCGAATCTCTAAATCAAATTCTTGTAGTAAAAAGGCCTAACGGATTAATCTTGGTTTTGCATTTTCCATTGTGAATAGATACTTAAGAGCTGAATGATCAGCGTAAACTATCACCCTTGAGCTAATCAAATATGAGTAAAAATTTTCAATTGCAAACACAACGGCCAAAAACTCTTCCTTAGTAGTAGTATAATTCAATTGTGCGTCTATCAGAGTTCAACTTGCATAGTAAATGACATGCGATACATTTTTATTCCGCTACCCTAAAACTGCTCCAATAGCATAGTCACTCACATCACACATAACCTCAAAATGTGGATCCAAATCTGGAGCCTTAATAACCGGAGCTAAAACTAGTTTCTCTTTCAAAGGGTTAAAGGCCTACAAACACTTGTTTGGTAAAATTAAAAGGAACATCCTTGAGTAAAACGTTGCACAAAGGTTTCGTTATCTTTGAAAAATCTTTAATAAAATATCAATAGAACCCGACATGCCTAAAACACTTCTTACAGCTTTCACATAATTCATTGTTGGTAACTTCTCAATGACTTCGACCTTTACTTTATTTACTTCAATTCCTTTAGGTGAAATATGATTACCTACTTCAAGCCTTCTTGCACCATAAAGTGACATTTTTCCTAATTCAAAACCAACTTGGTCTCGTCACATTAATTAAAAACTAGATCTAAATTGTTCAAACAATGATCAAATTACATCCAAAAACTAAGAAATCATCCATAAACACCTCAATGAATCTCTCCACTATATCAAAAAATATAGCCATCATACAACACTAAAAGGTGGTCGTGCATTGCATAAGTCGAATGGCTTTTATATAAGCAAACGTTTCATAAGGACATGTGAAGGTAGTTTTCTCTTGATCTTCTGGTGCTATAGGGATTTGATTATAGTTTGAACAATCCATCTAAAAAACAATAATTGGCATGGCTAGCAAGTCTCTCCAACATCTAATTAATAAAAGGCAGTGGAAAATGGTCTTTTTCTAGTAAAAGCATTAAGTTTTTTGTATCCATGCATACGCACGAACCTGTGACTGCCCTTGTTGGGATAAGCTCATTGTTTTCATTCTTCACAACTATCATTCCTCCTTTCTTTGGTACCACTTGCACTGGACTCGTTTATAAACTATCAAATATTGGATAAATTATCCTAGCATCTAATAATTTAAGCAACTCTGCCTTAATCACTTCTTGCATGCTCGGATTTAGACGCCTTTGTAGTTGTACCGTAGGCTTATAACTCTCCTCCATTAGAATTTTGTGCATGTAAATTGAAGGGCTTACTCTTTTAATGTCGGCAATAGAATATCTTATAGTAATTTTATAGTCTCTTAAAACCAGAAGTAACTTTTCCTCTTCAAGATCTATCAAGGCAGAAGAAATAATAACTGGTAGCTTAAAGTTATCATCTAAATAAGCATATCTTAAATAAGAGGGTAGAGGCTTAAGCTCATTTTTTAGAGGTTCTTTTATTGAAGGTTTTGGTCGAGAAAGACTTCTACAAGCTCTTTGAATTCTAGCTTTTTTAAACTAAAGTGGTGAAGCTTCTATATAAGGTACATACTCATGAATCCTCGAGTTCGTAGATTGAGTAGTCCTCGGGTGAATGATACATCCTTCAAATGAGTCACTCTGCATTGTATTGCAAAAGCTTTCAATTACCTCTATATCCATGGTGTTTATTTAAAGGCATGTGTCGATTTTATATGGATATTTCATTGCTTCGAACACATTGAAAGTGACTTGCTCATCTTGCACCTTAAGGATTAGTTTTCCTTCTTGGACATCAATAAGAGTACTTCATGTGGCAAGAAATGGTCGGCCTAAAATGATTGGTATCTCCCGATCTTCAGTCATATCCAAAATAACAAAATCTACAAGAAATATAAACTTATCGACCTTAACAAGTACGTCCTCAATCATGCCTCTGGGATACTTTATAAACCTATCTACCAATTGAAGGGAAACAGCTATTGTTATTGATTCATCAAGTCCTAATTTCTTGAAAATAGGGAGAGACATCAAATTAATACTTGCACCTAAATCACATAAAAGAATTATCGAAATAAGTATTTACAATAGTGCATAGAATTGAAAAACTCCCTAAATCTTTCAGCTTTAGTGGCAACTTATTCTGTAAAATTGTAGTGGAATCTTTAATTAACAACATTGTCTCATACTCTTCTAATTTTCTCTTATTGGATAAAATTTCCTTCATGAATTTAGCATAGTTTGGCATTTGTTCTAATGCATCTGTAAACATAATGTTAATATGCAGCTTTTTAAAAACATCAAGAAATTTAGAGAACTGCTTGTCTAATTTATTTTTCTGAAGACACTAAGGAAATGAGATTGGAGGGACATAGGCAATGACTGGTGCTGATTATTCCGATTGTGTAATTTCTAAACTTGGTGTCTAAGATATTTTAGTAGTGTCTTTAATTTGCTCCATGTAATCTTCTTTAGCTTCCTTTATTTCTTTTTGTGCATCTTTAAGTTGTTTACCACTTCAAAGCATAATTGCATTCATTTGTTTCTTTAGGTTTGTCTCTGTGTTACTCGACAGAGAGCCTTGTGGTCTGTTGGATAGTTGATATAGCTTGATTTTGAAAAGTTGTCTCTATTTTGTTCATGAATTGAGATACTTTTGTTGTATGCTAAGTAAAAGTATCTTCTAAATTTGACTTCTTTTCTTATAATAGGAACCCTGGAGATGGCTTCAATGTATTTTGAGTGTTGCTTCATAACAAATTCGAGTGATTTCTCCAACCAGGATTGTAGGCATTAGAATGCAGGTTATTTTGTTGCCTCTGGAAGTTTGACACATAATGAGCTTGTTCAGGAGACCAAGCAAAAAGACCTCCCACTTGGCAATTGACACTGGTATGGTTTCCTCCATATAATTCACACACTTGCGTTTGAATAGCACTGATATTCACATGTTCCAGCCTACTAGATAAAGTAATCATTTGTGGAGATAAAACAGTGACAACATTAACATTAGGGGCTCTTATAGTTCTCATTGGCATTGATCACTCTGAAGACTATTGGTAATTATTATAGGTCATCTCCTCTAATCATTCATAAGTTGTTTCTGGTGTTTTTCCTATTAAAGTTCCTCCTACTGCAACTTCAATCATTATTCTAGTATTGGATCCTAAACCATTATAAAAAGTATGTACCTGAAGCCAAACTGGTAGTTTATAATGTGGGCATTTTCTTAATATGTCTTTGTATCTCTCCCATGCTTCATCTAGTAACTCCATCTCAAACTGAGCAAAGGTAGTGATGTCATTCCTCAACTTGGCTATTTTTTATAAGGGAAAGAACTTCACTAAAATTTTCTGTGTTCGGCCATCCTATGTTATGATTGTCCCAGCAGGGAGTGAGTTCAATAATTCTTTTGCTTTGTCCCCTAGTAAGAAAAGAAAAAGCCTTAGCCTAATAGCATTGTCTAAAACATAATTTTGCTTAAATGTGTCACAAATTTCCCAAAATTTGCAATATGAGCATTTGGATCATCATTCAGCATCCCAACAAATTATACTGATGTCTGAATGATCTGGATTATAGTTTGCTTAAACTCAAAAGTATTGGCCTAAACGGTAGGTCGTGCAATGCTTGAGCGGATACCGTTAATTGTAGGAACAATATAATCTCTTAAAGGTCTTTCATTCTCATTTCCTTGCACTACTTCATCGGCCATGATTAGTTGTTGCTTCTATAAAGCTTCTCTCCTTTCTCTATTGAGCCTTCTACACATATGTTCAATCACTGGATCAAAAGGCAATAAATCAAAACTTCTTGACTGTCTCATAAATTTAAACAAGAAAAAAAAATAAAAATAAAAAGAAAATTCAAATTAAACTAAGGTTAGTTGGTATCGATACTAATCTAAACAATCCTTGGCGATGGTTGTAAAAACTTATTGCGTAAATTAGCAAGTGACTAGTCAGCACAAGTAATATAATAAAGAGTAAAGTATCGTCCCACAGAGATTTTATATCATATTAACCATCGAAATTATTCTAACCCTAATTTATTTGAATAACCGAATAAGTGAATTCTAATTAATACTTGAATAAAATAAAATAACTAAAAATTAAATAAAGATGCAGGCAGTAATAGAAATCAACAAGAGATTAAGGCATTAGGACATCCAATTTCACCATAACCAATCTAATTCAATCCTTCAGCTATGCTATTAAAGTTTATTACCCATGTTGACAGTGAATTTCCCTAATCTATTCAATATCCTCTCAAGTAATATCAAAAATACATTCACATATTAACCCACTATATCTCTACATAAATTTAAATATGTAAAGATTCATTAAGCTCTATAGAAATTCTTAGAAAAACTACACGAATCACGTTGGCACATCTCTCTGATTCATTCAATTCATGATATCCATTACACAGAGCAAAAATACATAAATCTCCTCTTGGTTTCATTATGTATCCTCAAATCATTCAAATATTGGCTAGATATTTAAAAGCATTAAGAGAATCCATAAATATTGAAATATAGCCCTAGTAAAATAAATTAGTTTATGTGAATATAAAGAGAATCCATAAATATTGTAGGGAACATTCAAGTAAGATAATAGAGAAGAAGGAAAAAAACATCTGACTTCTCTCTGGATGTCTTGTGGTTGCTTCTCTTTGATTTTATTCGTGTGGCTGCTTCGGCTTTTCTCTAATTCCCTCAACTTGTGCTTTTACCCATCTCTTTGGCTTTGTGTCTTTGCTTCCCATTTATTATGCTACTAATTATCTCACTCTAAATCTTTGTATGGAAAGGATTAACACAAAAGACAAGCTGCCTCTTTTTGTCAACTAATCTTCAATGCCCCCCCCCCCCCCCCCCCCGTGACATGATTGATGATGGTAAATCTTAGCTTATTTTTTAAAATTAAATTTCTTTATTTCTTTCCCTTTTAATTTCTTCAAGCAGATTTCTTTCTGAATATTCTGATTTAACTCCTCTTTAATCCCAGATTATGTCCAAAATAACAAAATATAAAAATTAAGATAGAAATTTACATAATAAAATATAATTTAACATAAAATTAAGTAAGGGAAATATAAAAATGATATATAAATTACTAGCACAGCAACTCAACTTGTAAGCCTGCATTTGTCAATACAAATGTGGCTTATTTTTTAGGGAAGTTATATGCCATGACTTAATAATCACGTGCAACAGTAAATAGAATGGGCAAGAGTCAAAGGTACAATTGCTCACTATGGACCTATTTAAATCAAACATGCTGTCTTGGGAAGAGGTTAGCAAATTTCAGTTGAAAACTCTACAAAACATCAACCATGTTGCCTCTTTACCTTATATATGATCAATAACACCTAAAATCCCTTAAACTTCAGCTTCATTTCAATTTTATCTATTCATTTTCCTTATACACAAAATATTTGACTTAAGCATCGGGGGATATATGCGAAAACCCCCTTTGGTATGTCCTTGTCGTATTTTGTGGTTGCAACTATAGAGAGTTGTGTTTGAGTCCACATTTGAGTTAGGATTCATGTCGTTATCCCCAAAAAAAAAATTTAGCTATTGAGGTCATTTATTGGCATCAACATCATTGGCCGGTTGACTTTACGAAGCACTTGTCCCTCTCTTTAATAATCATAGCCGAACATTCTTGTTGTAGAACATAGCCACTTTCTACCTGTAAATTGTTGATCGGACTCTTACTGATGAGATTGAGGACAAAACTGTCACAAGCACGTGGGATGAGGCATATTCAGATCCTATTCAAGTTCCTGTTGACCCGTCATAAGAGCTTGAGAAAAGAAATTCAAAGAAGTGCTTAATGGATTGATTCAAACAACTTGAGCTCAATCAAATTCATGGAGGCCCGTTGAAGGAATCGCATATGATAAATGCATGATTCAGGCTCTTGAAGTTTCCAAATAATCACTTCCATAAAATAGGAAGTTGGCTTGCACATTATGGTGAGAAAAAATATTATTTTCCTTTTTCGAATACTTTCCTGTTTCTCAAGGAGGCTTTTGGAGAAACAAATCAATTATTTCTCTTTTAATTGCCGAGTTTCCATTTTTTATTAATGTAAGGATAAAAAAAGAATTACACATTATGCTTTTAAAACAAGAAATTAATATGGACTGAAATGAAAAAGTTTGGTTTTAATAAGTATTGTTTTAAATTTTGAATTTGGGCTTATTTGAAAATATTTAAAACGTTTTGGGCCATACCATAATTTTCATATATTTAGGTCATATAATAATTTCAAAAAATTTTGGGAATAATAAGTATTATTTAGAAATTCTGAAACTGGACCTATTTGCAACTATTCATAATGTTTTGGGCCATAATGTAGTTATAGAAAATTTTAGGGTAAAAGTATAATTTTAGAAAATAGTTCACTGTAGCTAGCACTGGAGCAAAGCAGCTAACCAAATGTTACAAAGCGGCAATTCGGTTATGGGCAGAAAATCTCTGGCATGAAAGTGGCTAACCGGATTCATGAAAGCGGCATACCGGATGTGCAAAAATTCAAATTTTTGAACATAACGGTAACATAAAGCAGCTAACCGAATTCACAAAAGTGGCAAGCCGGTTATCACTAGAAAGTCAATAATGGCTAGTTTTCTTCTTCAACTATAAATTGGCTCAAATTAAACTCATTTATCATCATACAACCATTGATATTTTGAGCAATTCTCTGCAAATCTAAAAGCATAAACTTTGTATTCATTTCATTTATTCACACATATTGAGCTTTCATTTGTATTCAAACACTTTGTGTGAGAGAAATTTTTGTAATCCTTTTTGTAAAATCAAATTGAGAGGTTGTAAGTGTTGGGATACACTTGGGTTAAGAGATTGAGGATAATCTCTTGTTGTAAAGGTCCATTGGCACCTAGGAAGTCAATTATAAGTGTTTGAAGCCTTGGGAGGCTTGGATAGTGAAATTCTCAAATCTGGTGTGCTTGGAGGTGTGGACGTAGGCGGGGGTTGCCGAACCACGTAAAAATCCTCGTGTTTGTTTTCTCTTCCCTTACTCTTTTATTTTTGTGATTTATTGAATTTAATGCTTTCGATTTCATTAAGGCATTAGATTGAATTATTGTGTGATTTGCTTGCTTAAATTTTAAAAACTCAATTCACCTCCCTCTTGGGTTGCATAACTTGTATTTCATTTAGTATTAGAGCAAGGTGTTCTTGTTTAGACTCAACCGTCTAGAGCTAAAGATCAATGGCAACCCAATATGATTCAACCTTTAGGGAAGGACAGTCCACAACTAGACCACCGTTCTTTGACGGAAATGACTACTCGTATTGGAAAACTATGATGAGAATTTATTTACAAGCACTAGATTATGAAATTTGGGAAGTTGTTTGTGATGGTCCATTTATGCCTTTGGCTAAAAATGAAGTCGGAGAAGATATTCCAAAACTTTCACGGGAATGGAATGAATTGGAAAAGAAAAAAGCTTATCTAAATTTCAAAAGTATGAATGCCTTGTTTTGTGTAATAGATAAGAAAAAGTTTCATAGAGTATCTAGTTGTGAAAGTGCTAATGAAATTTGGCACAAACTTGAAGTTGTTTATGAAGGCACGAATCAAGTGATAGAGTCTAAAATTAGTAGGTACACTCGACAATATGAATTGTTCCAAATGGAACAAAATGAGAGTGTGTATTCTATGTATAGTAGATTTACGGACATAGTGAACACTCTAGGAACCCTAGGAAAGACCTTTTCAAATAGTGGGAAAGTTAAGAAAATCATTAAGTCGCTACCTAAGGAATGTATACCAAAAAGGACTGTCATTAGGGAAGCCAAAGATTTAAATATCTTACCTATTGATGATTTAATTGGTTCTCTTATTTCTTATGAGGAAGACTTAGCAGCTGAAAGAGGCAATGAGGAGAAGAAAAAAAGCATTGCTCTCAAAGCCACAAAATATGAAAGTGATGGGGAAAGTGAGTAGGATGATGAAGAGTTAGCTATGCTAGCAAGGAGGTTCAGAAAAATTTTCAAGAAAACCGGTGAGCAAAGAAAATTTAGAAACCTCAAGAACTAAAAGGAGAAGAAAGAGGTAATCATATGCTATGAATGCAAGAAGTCTGGCCATATAAGATCGGAGCGCCCACTTCTCAACAAACTCAAGAAGAAAGCCATGGTTGCTACTTGAGATGATAGCAATGAAGATTCAAGTGATGAAGAAGAGTCACAAGAAGTATCAAACCTAGCACTTATGACAATAGGAGATGATGATGATCACAATGAAGTAAGTGATCCTACTTATGATGAATTATATGATGTTTTTAAAGAATTGCATGATGAATTGATGAAATTTGGTAAAAAGAATGCATGCCTTAAAAAGAAAATGCTAGAACTTACAAATGAAAAAGATGGCCTGCAAAAATGCAATGACTTATTGATTGAGAAGATAAAGGAATTAGAATTAGACAATAAAATATTGCATCATAGGATTGCATCTTTTAAAGGAAAATAAAGTACTTTATATGAGCATGAAAAATCACATGTTGATGAATTGATAAAAGAGAATGAAGTACTTAAGAAGAAGAATAATGAGTTAAATGAAATTGTGTTAAAATTTACAAATGGGCAAAAGATGTTGGTGTTAGCCTAAAGGGCTATACATAATGTAATTTTGATAATAACAAACATGTTTATTAAGTGATTTAATAAATATTGTATTTCACATTTTAACTAGTTTTTTAAGAGTAATATTTATGTAAGTGAATCAAGTGAAATCAAGCTCAATACACTCAATGGACAACGGCGAAATCAAGAATAAAGTTT